>NC_044031.1:355991582-356274686 GCF_901765095.1 Microcaecilia unicolor | reverse complement strand
TCCTTTAATCCGGGAACATAGCCAATCATTTTTCTGAATCATTGGCAGAAGGGTGCCCAAGGAAGCATCCTGAACTTTTCCTTGACCAGGAATTTGTTCAGGCCTCTCAGGTCTAGGATGGGACGCATCCCCTGTTTTCTTTTCCACAAGGAAGTACCTGGAATAGAATCCCTGCCCTTCCTGCCCGTGGTACGGGCTCGACCGCATTGGCGCTGAGAAGGGCGGAGAGTTCCTCTGCAAGTACCTGCTTGTAATGGGAGCTAAAGGATTGAGCTCCCGGAGGACAATTTGGTGGCAGGGAGGCCAAATTCAGGGCGTATCCGCACCGCGCTATTGGAGAACCCACTGGTCGGAGGTTATGAGAGGACACCTTTGATGAAAAAATTTTAACCTCCCTCCGACCGGCAGATCGTCCGGTACGGACACTTTGAGGCGGCTATGTTCCCGTGGATCCAGTCAAAAACCCGTCCCCGGCTTTTGCTGTGGAGGCGCAGGGGCTGCTTAGGCGCACGCTGTTGACGAGAACGAGCGCGCTGGGGCTGTCCCTGTGCCTGACGAGGCCTTCGGGCTGGCTGGGTGTACCTACGCTTGGCAAAAGAATAGGGCACAGCCTGCCGTGCCCGGGAAAAACGTCCACCTGCTGAAGTGGATGCTGAAGGTGCCCGGTGGGAGAGCTTGTCGAGGGCGGTTTCCCGCTGATGCAGTTGGTCCACCAGCTGCTCAACCTTCTCACCAAAAATATTATCCCCTGGCAAGGGACGTCGGCTAGTCTCTGCTGGTGCGGTGGTTGCCAGGTCAGAGGCACGCAGCCATGAGAGCCTGCGCATCACTATACCCTGGGCCGCAGCACGAGATGCCACGTCACAGGGTCATAGATACCCCTGGACAGGAACTTTCTGCACGCCTTCAGCTGCCTGACCACCTCCTGAAAAGGCCTGGACTGCTCCGGCGGGAGCTTGTCAACCAGGTCCGCCAGTTGCTTCACATTGTTCCGCATGTGGATGCTCGTGTAGAGCTGGTAAGATTGGATGCGGGTCACGAGCATGGAAGATTGGTAGGCCTTCCTCCCAAACGAGTCCAGAGTGCGAGACTCCCGCCCCGGGGGCGCCGAGGCGGTATCCCTCGAACTCCGTGCCCTCTTGAGAGCAGAATCCACGACCGCCGAGTCATGAGGCAATTGGGGCCGCATTAACTCTGGGTCCGAGTGAATTCTGTACTGTGACTCTGCTTTCTTTGGGATGGTGGAATTAGATAATGGTCGCATCCAGTTCCGAAGCAGTGTCTCCTTAAGGACATTGTGCAACGGCACCGTGGAGGAATCTCTAGGTGGTGATGGATAGTCGAGGACCTCGAGCATCTCAGCCCTCGGCTCATCCACAGAGACCACGAGGAAGGGAATGCAAATAGACATGTCCCTGACAAAGGAGGCAAAGGAGAGGCTCTCAGGAGGCGAGAGCTTCCTTCTCTGGTGAAGGCGTGGGGTCAGAGGGAAGGCCCACAGACTCCTCTAGGAGAAATATCTGGGGTCCTCCTCTTCCCCCCACGAGGCCTCTTCCTCGCGTATCGGACATAAGCTCATGCAAGCTGAGTCCTCAACCGGGCCCGGCTCGACGTCGAGGCACCGAGGTCTCGGTGTCGCGAGCGGTGGACTCCCGCGCCGGCGGGGACGAAGCTCCTTCCATCGACGTCGACGGGGACTCCACCTGCGTGGCGGTCGAGACCGGCGTCGAAGGCCTCAGGCACCGGGCTAGAGCTCGCCGGCGCCACAGTCAACGGCGCCGAGGGTGCAAGCACCCCCGGCGCCTAGCACAGCCTGGCGCATCAGCCCTTCCAGGATCCCCAGAAGGATGGCTCGGAGGCACTCAGTCCAGGCCCGCTGTCGGGAAAGACGGGGGGGGCCGGTAGAGGCGTCGGTGCCGGAAGCTGCTCGGGGTCCAGGGAGACTGCACCGAAGTGCTGGGACCCTGACGCGTCGGTACCTCCCACTACCGAGGGGGACCTTTCCTCTCGAGGTGGACGCTTCGGCGTCGACTCCTCTCCGGCACCGAGGGCCGGGCACACCGATGGGGACCGATGACGGTGCTTCTTTCTGTTTTTTGTGGTGCCCGTCATCGGCGCCAGGTGGAACGGAGGAGGAGGAGGTCGATCCCCCTCGATCTAGAGGAGCCGGGTCAGACAGGGTTCGGTCCGAGGGCCATGAGCAGAGGGAGTGACCGGGGACGATTGCCCCACGAGGCCTCTCACCACTACCGTCACCAGAGGACCGGCGGGCCGACGGGACCTGTACTCCTGGGGTCGATGCCATCGGTGCCGATTTCGCGGACATCGATACCGGTACCGAAGAACCGGCCGTCGATACCGATGCCGTCGAGGTCGACGTCGAGTGGGCCGGCGCAAGTTCCAAAAAGACGGTCCCGAAGAACTTGCCTCGCAACCTGAGTCCGTTTCCGGAGATACCAAGACACAAAGAACACGACTTGATATCGTGCCCCGGCCCGAGGCACTGGAGGCACCAAGCGTGGGTGTCGGTGTGCGAGATAGGCCGGCCGCACCGACCACACTTCTTTAAATCCACTCGGGACCTTCGAGGACATCGACGGAAAAATCGCGTCGGCGAAGTTAAAGTCGTCGATGGTGGCGGTAAATCACACCTCGAAAAATAAATCGACCGCCGCGGCCACAAGGCCGCAACGCGACGCCCCCGCTAGAAAACGAGGGAAAATTCAGCGCGTTCTCTTCTTTTTTTTTTTTAAGGAAAAAAGTTTTGAAGGCTGCGCGACAACAATAAACAGAAAATAGCGAAGATTCGCGGCCAACGCGACGGTTTTCCGGGGCTGACTAAGAGAGAGCGGCGACGCAGACTCTCTCCAGCGCGGAAAAGAAAAGGACTGGCGGGAACGGTCGCGCACAGGCGGGAAGACGGACCGCGCATGCGCGGTGGGGTGCCCTGCGTGCAGACCGCCCGCGAAGCTTCTTCCGGTTGGTGGGGGCTGCGCGGACGTCACCAGTCGTGAGAACAAGCAGCCTGCTTGTCCTCGGAGAATGAGCACTAACTAGTACACGAACAACTCGTTAAGCATATTCTATAACGCACTGCGCTTAACTTCCAGCATGTGTAGCCAAAAAGGGGCATGGTTATGAATGGGAAAATAGACATTTTGTGGGAAAGCCAAAATTACACACGTAGTTATGAATATGGCCAATACACCTAAATCTATGCACCGGGATTTCCGCCATGTTTTCTTTGGTGTAAATGGACGCACATAGTTTTAGACGCTAGAATATCAACTAAGTGTATTCTATATACCACTTCCTAAATCTAGGCACCGCTTATAGAATACGCATAGGTGAAAATGTTTTCTGCACGGATTTTTTAGGGCGCCATATACAGAATCACCCCATACGCTTGTGCACATTATATGTGTGAAAATGCAGTACTTGGTTTTATTTTGGCACCGTTAACTTTCATAAGGCTAATTTTCCCTAACAGTGCTGATCACAGCAGGTGTCTTATTGCATCACAAAGTAGAACAGCAAACGATATATGGCCAGACAGGAAAATACACAAATTACACAATAGGTATTTTAACCTCAGCTTCAACAGATGCTTCTGAAAGCAATACATCAATGAAAATTACCTGGGAATGGTATATTCATGTCAGCATGCAAGCATTTCTATGAGTTGTGCGTCTTTGAGCCTGGTGCAGCACACATATCTAAAATCTGCAAAGGTAAACACAAAAGCTTATTTAGTCATTATAGATAAATTTCAATTGTACCGATGATGTTCTTCCATTCTGTTCAGTACTATTATTTGTTCACAGAATATATTTCACTATAAGTTACAGCAATTATATATTAAAAAAAAATTTCTGCTACACAATTTCATGACTTCTTTATCACAGCAGAAAGGATTCATAGGCCTATCCTGCTACCCATTTGTCTGGGGCTATAAATTTGAAGGCCTATAAAGAGCAAACTGTACTATGAATGCAAGGAGTTCAGAATTCACACCAACAGCCAGCCAGCACAACCACCTCACTTTTTTTTCCCGTTTAAATCTATTAATTAATTTATATTTAACAAGCATTCTACTTGTACAGAAATATAGCATTAATATAAACCAAGGAAAAAAAAAGTATCATACATTATTATTCATGACATAATATTTATATATATATATTCAACGTTTCCTTAGACCACTATTCAGGGACATAGTCAAAACTTGAGAAGAATTATTTGTGGATTAACTTAGCATATAAGGCGGCTACACATGGTGGCTTCGCATAATTCTTATATTATCTCAGTTGTTTAGTATCTAGAAAAGATTTCAACTGTTCTGGTACAAAAAAAAGAATATTTAGCCTCAGCAAAACGGACCAAACATTTACAAGGGTATGCGAGGAAAATGTCCCTCCCAATTAAAGGACTTCTTGTTTCATTTTCAGAAAATCTTTCCTCCTATCTTGGGTCTGTCGGGTTACATCGGGATAAATCCAGATTTTCTCCCCATAAAAAAGGGGTCTTTGGTAATTTAAAATCTCAAGATCGCATTTTAAATCCTGTTTCAAACAATTAGCAAAGTGGTTCTGATGGTTATTATTTCAATTGATTGCTCCAGAAAAGCAGAAATATTATCATCATCAATATTAGGCTGTTCATTACGTGTCATGTTGTCCTCTTTCATACCTGGTTTTTTCTGTATATAATATAGTTTTGTTATAGGAGGAATAGCTTCTTTAGGCCTTTTTAGATTTTCAATCAGGAAACAACCACCTGACTTATATGACAACACAGTGTGATATTTCTTAAATCACTAATTTCTGCTTTTAGAGCTCCAGGGATTCACACTGGTATGTGATGCTTAAAGATATAAAATATCCATGTTTTGCTCAAACTATGTCTTTTTCTATTAGAGTACTTTTAAAAGATAGTGCTCTCTGAAAGTTTCAAACCTATTTTTCATATTCTGCCGTCAAAACAATGCAATTCACCAACACATAAAAGTAGGCGTGTGTTTTACTCAACTATACAGAATACTCTATACCAGTGATTTTCAACCTTTCTCACTTCACGGCACACTTCACTGGAAACTAACCCATACCCGCCTGTCCCCGCTAAGATCCATTCCAACCCCACATGTAATCTCCTCCATCCCTACCCATACTTGTAACCTTCAGAAGTAGTTAATTCATTTAATTACGCAACTTGGAAAGAAAATAAGATGATACCTTTTTATGGACATAACTTAATACATTTCTTGATTAGCTTTCGAAGGTTGCCCTTCTTCGTCAGATCGGAAATAAGCAAATGTGCTAGCTGACAGTGTATATAAGTGAAACATTCAAGCATTACTATGACAGTCTGACAGGATGGGAGGATGGGGGTGGGTAGGAGGTATGCATGGGGACATCAAAGCATATCATTGATATTCTAACAGGATGGGTGTGGATAGGTGAGGGGTGGGGTGATCAACAGAGGAATACAGCTTTATCCTATATAATAATTCTCACCTCCAACAGGATGTGCTTGGGGACCGTGCCTGCCGGAAGTGGTCTTCTAGGCAGGCATGCACTGACCTCAGTGACATCAGTGACAGACAATTTGGCAAGCAAAACAATCTGAGTGCTGGCCATTAGGACAAAGTTTAAATACAGCCCATCTATGCCCAAACACAATAGTTCAACTGAACACTCTTGGATAAAGAATCAAGCTGTTGTCTAAAGTGAACCTGAAGAAATGGGCTAAACATGTCAGAGTTGCTAAAAGAGCTCCAGGATAAAATTCAAAGGCACATATTGGGAAAAGGCTTATAAGAAAGCATCTACCACCAAAATGAGAGCTTCCCAAACTATAGGTGTGGCCCAAATGGGATTGCAAAACCCACATTTAGGGTCCCAACCTGGACAGGTCCTTCATAAATCATAGGGCCACAGTGCCTTGAGGTCATGCAATTTACGCAATTGTGCAAATGGGACTGCAGCCATAGAAAGATTGATCAGCAAGGGTCAAAATACTGTCTCAGTCAGATAGTCCCTCCAAAGTCAGTAGCCATGGGTTAAGCAAACTGTTGAGGAAAGTCACTGTAAAATGCTATGTGATTATTTCTGTTCTCAAGGTTTCTGAAACATGAATTGTAAAAGATAAATATAAAATAAACACGTGGATGCCCCTCTTTAATGGGACTAGTCACATCACATCTGGATTTCTGAAAGCTGTTTTTCAAAACTTATTGTGTCCCTGGTGCAGGCAACTATCCAACATATGATAATTTGTGGTAGTTTGTCTTAAAAAATAAATACATACATACAATTTGCTGTTTCATGAAAAAAAATATTTTAACCTTTCTGTCTGCTCCTTTTCTGTTAGCCCTTAGGCTCCCCTTACAATGCTTTTGTTTTGGTATTCTAAGTCTTTCACATCTCTGTTGAGGAAAGAAACGTTACACAACTCTTTTTATTTATTTTAAAAATTTATAGACCATCTATAACTAGTTAGTATCCACAAAAATATTCTTAATAGACAAAAATGTACACAATAAAAATAAAACAGTATTAACTTATTACTCCACACGGAAAACATGCCCATGTATGTTCAAAAAAATGCAGTCACAAATAAAGTACATAAGTATTGCCATACTAGAACAGAACGAAGGTCCATCAAGCCCAGTATCCTGTTTCCAACAGTGGCCATCCAGGTCACAAATACCAGGCAAGATCCAAAAAAGTACAAAACATTTTATGCTGCTTATCTCAGAAATAAGCAGTGGAATTTCCCCAAATCATTTAATAATGGTCTATGGACTTTCCTTTAGGAAGCAGTCCAAACCTTTTTTAAACCCACTAAGCTAACCACCTTTACCACATTCTCTGGCAATGAATTCCAGAGTTAATTACATGTTGAGTGCAAAAACATTTTTTCTGATTCGTATTAAATTTACTACTTTGTAGCTTCATCGAATGGCCCTTAGTCTAGTATTTTTGGAAAGAGTAAACAGACCGCGTCACATCTACACTTTCCACTCCACTCATTATTTTATAGACCTCTATCATATCACCCCTCAGCCGTCTTTTCTCCAAGCTGAAAAGCCCTAGCCGCTGTAGCCTTTCCTCATAGGGAAGTCGGCCCAACCCCTTTATCATTTTTGTTGGCCTTCTCTGCACCTTTTCAAATTCCACTAAATCTTTTTTGAGATGCGGCGACCAGAAATGAATACAATACTCGAGGTGCGGTCGCACCATGGAGTGATACAAAGGCATTATAACATCCTCATTTGTGTTTTCCATTCCTTTCCTAATAATACCTAACATTCCACTTGCTTCTTAGCCGCAGCAGCACACTGAGCAGAAGGTTTCAACATATCAACGACGACACCTACATCCCTTTCTTGGTCTGTGACTCCTAACGTAGAACCTTGCATGACGTAGCTATAATTTGGGTTCCTCTTTCCCACATTCCCTCTTTTCCACTTTGCACTTGCTCACATTAAAACGTCATCTGCTATTTAGACGCCCAGTCTCCCAGTCTCGTAAGGTCCTCTTGTAATTTTTCACAATCCTCTTGCGATTTAATGACTTTGAATAACTTTGTGTCATCAGCAAATTTAATTACCTCACTAGTTACTCCCATCTCTAGGTCATTTATAAATATGTTAAAAAGCAGCAGTCCCAGCACAGACCCCTGGGGAACCCCATTAACTACCCTTCTCCATTGAGATTACTGACCATTTAACCCTACTCTCTGTTTTCTATCTTTTAACCAGTTTTTAATCCACAATAGGACACTACCTCCTATCCCATGACTCTCCAATTTCCTCTGGAGTCTTTCATGAGGTACTTTGTCAAACTCCTTTTGAAAATCCAGATACACAATATCAACCAGTTCACCTTTATCCTCATGTTTGTTCACCCCTTCAAAGAAATGTAATAGGCAAGATTTCCCTTCACTAAATCCACACTTTTGAATAGTCTCTGTAATTTTGTTCTTTATAATAGTCTCTGTAATTTTGTTCTTTATAATAGTCTCTACCATTTTGCCCGGCACCGACGTCAGACTCGCCGGTCTATAATTTCCCGGATCTCCTCTGGAACCTTTTTAAAATATCGGTGTTACATTGGCCACCCTCCAATCTTCCGGTACCACGCTCGATCTTAAGGATAAATTACAAATCACTAACAGTAGCTCTGCCAGCTCATTTTTTAGTTCTATCAGTAACCTGGGATGAATACCATCCGGTCCAGGAGATTTGCTACTCTTCAGTTTGCAGAACTGCTCCATTACGTCTTCCAGGTTTACAGATATTCATTCAGTTTTTCCGACTTGTCAGCCTCGAATACCCTGTCCGCATCGGTATCCCTCCCAAATCTTCCTCATTGAAGACAGAGGCAAAGAAATCATTTAGTTTTTCTGCTATTTCTTTGTCTTCCTTGATCGCCCCTTTTACACCCCAGTCATCCAGCGGGCCAACTGATTCTTTTGCTGGCTTCCTGCTTTTAATTTATCTAAAAAAAAATTTTTACTATCAGTTTTTGCCTCTAGCGACATCTTTCTTTCAAAATCCCTCTTTGCCTTTCTTATGAGCGCTTTGCATCTGACTTGACATTCCTTATGCCACTTATTATTTCTTCATTCGGTTTCTTCTTCCATTTTCTGAAGGATTCCTTTTTAGCTCCAATAGCCTCCTTTACCTCATTTTTTTAACCACGCCGGCCGTCGTTTAGTTTTCCGTCCTCCGTTTCTGATACGTGGAATATGTTTGGCATGGGCCTCCAGGACGGTGTTTTTGAACAGCATCCACGCCTGTTGTAGGTTTCTAACCCTCTCAGTCGCTCCTCTTAAGTTTTTTTTAACCCTTCTTCTCATTTTATCATAGCTTCCTTTTTTAAAGTTAAACGCTAACATATTTGACTTCCTATGTTTACCTTTTTGAAAGCAAATTTCAAAGGCGATCATGTTATGATCACTGTTGTCAAGAGGCCCCCAGACCATTACCTCCACAAATTACTAAGTCTAGAATTTTTCCTTCTCTCGTCGGATACTGTACCAGCTGTTCCATAAAGCTGTCCTTTATTTCATCAAGGAAGTTTACCTCCCTAGCGTGCCCTGATGTTAAATTAACCCAGTCTGTACGGGGCAATTAAAATTACAATAATCCCAAAACAATTCTACAATTAACTATGAGTGTTCAAGGGTAGATGGAAATCAATTGAAAAAAAGGTGGAGAAAAAAAAAAGACCTCAGTGAAAACCGGATACACCTCTTTGTAAAGGACACACCTTTTAAATAGAGAGGGAACCTCTTAATCATTAGTCTTTTAAAAAAAGATTTAGAGAGAAAACAGATATATACGCTGGAATTGTTTGGGCATGCAGTATGCTGGCTCCGGTACATCGACGACATTTTATGATATGGGATGGTATGGAGTTTCAGTTGATGCAATTTGTGGAGAAATTAAATGCCTGTCATGACAGTATCAATTTGAAGCGCAACATAGCTGCACTGGCATTGCCTTCTTAGATATATGGGTGGAAGTTCGGAACGAGAAGTTGGAGACATCTATTTATACAAAACCTACAGATAGAAATACCACCTACAATTTAAGAGTATGCATCCAGATCATTGTAGATCCAACATACCCTTTGCTCAATTTCTTAGATATAGGCGTATCTGCTCCACTCGAGACCAGTTTTATCAGCATGCAAATAAGCTGGAGAGGAAATTGTTAGATAGAGGTTATCCCAATAAGCTGGTATCTTCTGCAAAAAAGAGAGCATATTACAATCATAGAGAGTGGTTGCTTCAACCGAAAGTGGAATCACAATCAGAGGAAGAGATATTGACATGTGACAAAATTTAACTCACATTCGAAAATTATGTCCAAGATTGTAAAAAAACATTTACCCTTTTTACAGGTCCACCCTTGCCTTCAAAATTTGAGGATCTTATTTGCATATCAAAGGAACAACAATCTAAGTGATATCCTATGCCCTGCAGACATTTGGAATAGACAACGCATGGGTTACACTCACGAAGGCATGCATAGTAGTTGTGGGAAATGTTCTGTTTGTGTGAACATGATGACAACGAAAGAATTATTGATCAGAATACCGGAAAGGTGTATGCTTGCCGTGCTATCACCAATTGTACTTCAATAAATGTGATATATGTTATCACTTGCCCGTGCGGATTGAATTATGTCGGGCAGACTTCAAGGGCGTTGAAGACTAGACTTATTGAACATAGACATTGCATACAGTCAAACAAAATGCATGAACCTATGGTGACTCATTGTGTATACAAGCAGCATGACTTTTCAGAATTGAAATGCATGGTAATACAGCAGATTCAAGTTACGGAGAGAAGGGGAGACATCAGAAATGTGTTGAGAAGAAAGGAGCAGAGGTGGATTTTCACATTACAAACTGTCATACCGAAAGGTCTAAATATATCCATTGAATGGAAAGCGTTCCTGTGAACATACGTCATAGGTACGGAATGACGTCACACGCTGTGTATTTAATCTGGAAGTTTCAACTAAGACGCCGACCGCCATTTCTATGTAGAAGCCAGAGGACAGTATGCTGGCGAGTCAATTGCTCTTGGAGGTGTTGAACTAACATATTTTCCCCTGAAGCAGCCGGACAGTGGCGAAACAGGGTTTCCCTGTCGGGAATCATTAAAAGATAAGATAAAGATAAAGAGAAACAAAAGAAAATACTTCGTGAAGTTTCATAGATGGAAATAATCACCGTCCAAGATAAGTAATCTTTAAGCTTTGGACTTTTTTGATATGAAGCATTGCGTGTCCGCCCTGAATGAATGTTTATAAGGGTGAGATGGCATTATGAATATGAAAGTTAATGAAGTGGAGTTTTTTTAAAAGACTAATGATTAAGAGGTTCCCTCTCTATTTAAAAGGTGTGTCCTTTACAAAGAGGTGTATCCGGTTTTCACTGAGGTCTTTTTTTTCTCCTCTTTTTCAATTGATTTCCATCTACCCTTGAACACTCAGTTAATTGTAGAATTGTTTGGGGATTATTGTGGATTTAGTATTCTACCTATTCCGATATTTTAGAGGTAATTAAAATCACCCATTATTATTGCATTGCCTACTTTATTAGCGTCACTAATTTGCTTTAACATGACTGCATCCGTCTGCTCATCCTGGTCGGGCAGACGGTAGTACACCCATGTCACTGTCCTTTTCCCCTTAACACTTGGAATTTCGATCCACAATGATTCCAAGGGGTCTTTTGTTTCCTGCAGAATTTTCAATCTATTTGATTCAAGGCTCTCGTTAATATACAGTGCTACTCCTCCCCCTAATCCGGTCCACCCTATCACATAATATAATTTGTACCCTGGTATGACAGTGTCCCACTGGCTAGCCTCCTTCCACCAGGTCTCAGAGATGCCTATTATGTCCAATTCTTCTTTCAGTGCAATATATTCAAATTCTCCCATCTTATGTCTTAGGCTCCTAGCATTTGCATATAGATACTTCAAGCTAGGCTTGTTATTCCTTATTACAGCATGTTGATTCATGGACAGTACTAATTTGCTATCTTTCATCCGGTTTTTGTTTATTTATGGACATTGAATCCACTAGTCTCTTTTTCATACTCACTATCAATAAACCCTGTCATCTCAGTTTGGGCGATATCTTTGCAAGATACCTTATTCCGAACCATACGCTTTTGTGCGACTGTAGGCCTTCCCCCCGTTCCTGGTTGAAAAGTTGCTCTCTCTCTTTTTTAAATGTTGATGCCTGCAGCCCGGTCCCATCCTGGTTAAGGTGGAGCCCATCCTTTCGGAATAGGTTCCCCCTTCCCCAGAATGTTACCCAGTTCATGACAAAGCTAAAACCCTCCTCCTTGCACCATTGTCTCATCCACGCATTAAGACTCCGGAGGTCTGCCTGTCTCTTGGGCCCTGTGCATGGAACGGGAAGTATTTCAGAAAATGCCACCCTAGAGGATCTGGATTTGAGCTTTCTTCCTAAAAGTCTAAATTGGCTTCTGGAACCTCTCTCCCACGTTTTCCTACTTTATTGGTACCCACATGTACCAAGACAGCCGGCTCCTACCCAGCACTATCTAAAATCCCATCTAGGTGATGCGTGAGGTCCGCCACCTTCGCACTAGGCAGGCAAGTCACCAGGCGATCCTCCCGTTCACCAGCCACCCAGCTATCTATATGCCTAATGATTGAATCACCAACCACAACAGCTGTCGTATCCTTTCCTTCCCGGGCAGTACCTGGAGACATATCCCTGGTGCGGGAGGTTAGTCCATTCCCAGGTGTGCAGGTCCTGGCTACAGGAGTACTTCTGGGAGTCCTCCCTCCTCCAAGGCAACACAGAGGCTACCTGAATGCAAGTGGGACCTCTCTACAACATCCCTGTAGGTCTCGTCTACATATTTCTCTATCTCCCTCATCTCTACCAAGTCTGCTACTCTAGCCTTGAGAGAACGAACACGCTCTCTGAGGTCTAGCAACTTGAAACAAAGTCAAGCAAAAAAGATCGGAGCAGCTTGACTTTGTTTCAAGTATTATTAAACGCTACAGTATAAAAAAGAGACACACATATTTCCTCTACAATTGGATAGAATTAAAAATCAACACAGGGTGAGAAGACTCCTGACGCAGGCCTGTCCGGCCAAAACACAGCTGTGTCGAGTCCCTTTCTCCTTGCTATCCTTTGGCTAATAAAGTTTTAATTTTTTAAAAAGAAGTGTCGTCTTTTTTATGTTTTTACTTTTTAAAGTATTCATATTTTTTAAATACAAATTTGATATATTCTGTTTTTAATTTATTTTTGTTCCTGTTAGTCATCTTCGCTATTTTATTTGCTAAACACTGCACTGGTAACTCTGAGGAACATAACCAGAGTCCAGCAGAGTGAGCTGCCTTGCTGAGAGACAGCAGTGCACACAGTGGCCCTGCAGGAGCAGGCCACAGGAGAACATTCTTGCATCTAAGGCTAGCTTTGTGTTTACCTTCTCCTCCACCTAAGAAATGAACAGGACCCCCCTACTTGACACCTTTAATCAATATTTTTGTTCACCTTAACCCGCTGTGTGAATTTGTTTTATCCAGGCTCTGGGCCTGCCCTTATGCGCATTACCACACCCAGTTTAAACTTGCTAGTACAAAAATCCTTTTTCCCTTTAGCCAGTTAAAGCATTCAAATTATTCACTTTAAGAAAGTTAATTCAGACCAACAATTGTATGATTTAGACTTCAAATATGAAAACTCCTATTCAGTAAACCAGAACAGAATTCGTGCTTATCTGAAATCGTTGCAATTCTTTCAAAAAAGAACTGTGAAAGAGGTTCGCAGCCCAAACTGGAAAAATGGCAAAAAAAAACCCTGAGGAGATTACAGCAAAGTCTTAACCACCCTAAAGAACTCATGTGGTTAGCCACCCTAATAGTCATAAGTAATTCACGATAAAAAAAATTACAATAGAAGAAAAACAGTGCATTTCAGAAGACTTCAATAATGAGGAGGAGGATATTGAGAGGAGTAGAACTATTCCTCAAAAGAAACAGGAAAAAAAAAAGGAAAAATCATAGGGACACATTATAAATAATAAAAATCTGACTAGAAGGTAAGAGACAGGCACAATTTATTTGTTCCATTTGTACCCCACATTTTCCCACCAATTTGCAGGCTCAATGTGGCTTACATAATACCGTAAAGGCGTTCGCCAGTCGGTTGATAACAAATACAAGGTTGTATTGTGGTCGAATGAGGTAGGTGTGTGTCAGGCACTGTGAAGGTCGAAGGGAATGGAGACTGTATATTGTCCAGTACGATCATTGGTTGTGCTGTGTTGCTGGGTGTGGGGATTTACATTGGATCGGTGGGGTAAGCCTTTTTGAAGAGGTTGGTTTTTAGTGATTTTTTTAAGTTTAGATGGTCATGGATTATTTTTACAGCTTTTGGGAGTCCATTCCATAGTTTTGCACTTACATAGGAGAAGCTGGATGCGTAAGTTGTTTTGTATTTAAGTCCTTTGCAATTTGGGTTGTGTAGGTGTAGGTATGATCATGATGATCTGATTCGATTTCTGGTTGGTAGATCTATGAGGTCTGTCATTTATCCTGGGACTACGCTGTAGATAATTTTGTGGACAAAGGTGAAGATTTTGAAGATGATCTGTTCTTTGATTGGGAGCCAGTGTAGCTTTTCTCGGAGGGGTTTAGCACTTTCGAAGCGTGATTTACCAAATATCAGCCTGGCAGCTGTGTTTTGGGCGGTCTGGAGTTTTTTTTTGCGAGTTGTTTTACATCCCGCACAGATTGTGTTGCAGTAATCTGCATGGCTTAGGACCATGGATTGTATTAGGTTTCAAAAGATTTCCCTCGGGAAGAAAACGTTTAAGTTTCCACATTGAATAGAACATTTTCTTTATTACGGAGTTTACTTGGCTCTAAAGGGTAAGGTTGCGATCAATTGTGACGCCAAGTATTTTTAGACTGTCTGAGGTAGGGAGGGTGTGTTCTAGGGTGTTTATGGTTGTGGGTTTGTACTTGTTATGTTGAGATGAGAGGATGAGGCAGTGTGTTTTTTCAGTGTTCAGTTTGTTGAAATGAATTTGCCCAGGAGACGTAGCATCAGAAAAATATTTTCATCAACATTAGCATGACATTATAAGGAACTGAAAAAAAAAGTAGACCGTAAGGCAAGAAAATTAAAAAAAAAAGAAAAAAGCAACCCTTACATCTAATTTGTGTAGCCCTGAAGAAAACTCAGGAAAAACAAGAACATGACAGCCAAGAAAAGTCTCTTATGATAAAAATATAGACTTAATATCCAATTCTTATCAGGGGAAGGGAAAGAGCCAAGATTGTGGCAGATACCAAATGCTCTGTGCTATGGGAAAATTAGGTTCTTACCTTGGTAATTTTCTTTCCTTTAGTCATAGCAGATGAATCCATTACGAGTGGGTTGTGTCCATCGACCAGCAGGGAGAGATAGAGAGCACTGAAAAACCATAGTGCCTCATGGCCAGCTAGCTCCATCTGCCTCTTCAGTATTTGAAGCTTCCAAAGCAGAGTAACACGCAAAGCATAACAAGTTGTAGCAGATGGGACTGGAACAGGCTGGAGCAGAGGGAGCAGAGCAGCAGCAGCAGGGCTGGAGCAAGCTGGAGCAGGCAGGATCAGGCGGACTGGAACAGATGGACTGGAACAGGCTGGAGCAGAGGAGAGCTGAGCAGCAGGAATGGAGCAAGCTGGAACTGGATCAGGCGGGACTGGAACAAGCTGGAGCAGAGGAGAGATGAGTAAGCGGGGAGAGACGGAACAAGATGGAGCAGATGGGCTGGAACGGAGGGATCAGGGATAGAGCAAGCTGGAGCAGATGGGCTGAACGAGCTGGATCAGGCGGACTAGAGCAACTGGAGCAGATTGGCTGGAACGAGCTGGATCAGGCGGACTCGAGCAAGCTGGATCAGGCGGACTAGAACGAGCTGGAACAGATGGACTGGAGCAGAGGAGAGTCCGGGCAGTGGGACGGAACAAGCTGGAAACGGGCTGGGGCCGAAGAGAGCGGAGCAACCGGACGGAACACGCTGGGCCAAGACGGATTGGAGGAGCCGGGGCAGTAGGACCGGAACAAGCTGGAAACCAGGCTGGGACAGGCAAGACGGATTGGAACAGGGATGTGGTAGTAAAGCCTTGAACCAGAGGCTTATTAGGTCCATTAGGAGCAGGGATGTGGTAGTAAAAGCCTCTGCCAGAAGCTCATTAGGTCCAGTTCAGGCATAGACAGCAAAGTTGCGAGGGCCTCATATCAGCCTTCCTGGCCTGTCTCTCCTTTGGACGATGCTGCAGCGTGGTTGGGCCCGGTCAGACAAGGTGTTCTGAATCGCCCAGGTCTCGTCGCCTTCAACACCGGAGTCCAAGGCATCTGCATCGACCTTCCGCTAGTGCTGTGTCGGGCGGGGCGCTTTCGAATCGTTGGTCGGGGCAACCCTCTCGTCAGCAGCGTGATCAGGTCCACTGATTGGCCTCACGGCCAGGCCTGGTCAGCAAATGGTGCCGAGCTTGGACTTCGGTGTTGCCGAAGGCGCAGAGTGTTATGGCTCACCTCCGCTGCAACTTCGTTTCCGTTTCTCGGTCCGGTCACAATGGTCTCTCCTCACATCCACCGCAAAGCGTCCCGGATCTGTGGCCAGTGAATCCGCACCCGGGCTGTTCCGGCCAGGGAGTGCAGCGGCAATGCACAGAAACTTCGGGCTCAGTCAATGCGGTGACTATAAGCAAGGTTGTTGCTTGCCTGGCCCTTCTCGCAAGGGATCCCTTGCCCGGGGGTTGTCTGGAGGGTTCGGGCTGCGGCAGAGAGGCAGTGGGAGCACTGGGACGACCGGTTATCGATTGTGCCCAGCAGAGCTCCTCACAGTGCGTCCTCTCAGTCGGCCATCTTGACAACAGCTACATTATTAGTGTCCATGGTGTTTGAACAAGATGTGAACTCTATTATGAAACAATATTTTAGGCATTCTTAATCTTTTTGGGAGGTCTAAAATAGGATATATCTGGATGTTGCAAAGATTACCCCAAGAAAGGAGAAAATCTTTTCTTGCAATGCGGCAAGACGCGAGAGACTTGGGTTCATCTTTTTTTTGTTAGCATTTTCATGCAAATGCATAATTTTATATGTCAATCGAACCATGTTTTCTTTACCCTTGAACAGCTGCGCTCCCCTCTTGGACTTGAAAAAGATCTGGATATTTTCTGTTAAGCCTTGCATTCTGATTTGTCGCTTTTATTTTCTACTCCTGTATTTCTTACGGGTCTCTCTCCACTTATTATTGTGGTCTAAGGAAGATTACTATACACTTCTGATTAGGTTTGTCTACAGTGTTATTAAATCTGTATTTCAGTTTCAAGAGAAATCTTGTAAATATATCAATAAATTCATAAATAAACAAACTCCATCCAATTCTTATATGGTTCAAAGGCAAACATTATCATCAAAGTTGCCTGAGAAGATAAGTTTTGAGAATGTTCCAGAAAGTTTAATCAAGCACAAATTATTTACAAACAAATCAGTTCTCTGGTCCTTTTTGTTTTCTTGTCCTCCAGGATAAATATAAGCAGCACATAATGGGGAAGGTTGGGAACACCTGCTTGTCTAGGCTACAGATAAGCAGCCCTGAAGGCTAAGTAGAATCCTGGTTCTAAGGAAGGCAAGCTCGCCAAAGGCTTTCCACCTTGCAGTTCTACAGAGATCAGTACTGATTCCCACTTTATCATTTATTTTCATCCACTTACTGAGGTTATTTATTCTTGCAGGATACAACTTCAACTTTAAGCTGATGCTATCTAGATTTATTGTCCCCTATCCAAGGATTTTGAGCAATCTGAAAGGGATGTAAATGTTTGGGAATAATATTGTTATGGAGGAACACAAATAAGCTGAAAATGAATCCTGGGAAAAAAAAAAAAAAAAAAGAGGTTTTATAGGTTATCAGGATCCTATTACAAGATGTGAAGTTACAAATGGGCTACTCTCTATGAAACCTATGTTACACTTACCATAAAGCGAAAGCTACATACCTGTAGAAGGTATTCTCCGAGGACAGCAGGCTGATTGTTCTCACATGTGGGTGACGTCCACGGCAGCCCCTCCGATCGGAGATCTTCACTAGCAAAAGCGTTTGCTAGCCCTCGCGTGTGCATGCACAGTGCGGATGCGCGACCGTCTTCCTGCCCAAACGCGAGCGTGCTCGTCAGTCAAGTAAATAGCAAAGACAAAGAAAGACACAACTCCAAAGGGGAGGCGGGCGGGTTGGTGAGAATAATCAGCCTGCTGTCCTCAGAGAATACCTTCTACAGGTATGTAGCTTTCGCTTTCTCCGAGGACAAGCAGGCTGCTTGTTCTCACATGTGGGGTATCCCTAGCCCCCAGGCTCACTCAAATAAGAAACATTGGTCAATTGGGCCTCGCAATGGCGAGGACATAACTGAGATTGACTTAAACTTATCCAACTGAGAGTACAGCCTGGAACAGAATAAACATGGGCCTAGGGGGATGCCCCGAACAGATTCTGTAGCACCGACTGCCTGAACCGACTGTCGCGTCGGGTATCCTGCTGAAGGCAGTAATGCAATGTGAATGTGTGGACAGATGACCAAGCCGCAGCCTTGCAAATCGGCTGACTTCAAGTGGGCCACTGACGCTGCCATGGCTCTAACACTATGAGCCGTGACATGACCCTCAAGAGTCAGCCCAGCCTGGGCGTAAGCGAAGGAGATGCAATCTGCTAGCCAATTTGAGATGGTGCGTTTCCCGACAGCCACTCCCCTTCTGTTGGGATCAAAAGAAACAAACATTTGGGTGGGCTGTCTGTGGGGCTTTGTCCGCTCCAGGTAGAAGGCCAATGCTCGCTTGCAGTCCAATGTGCAGCTGACGTTCAGCAAGGTGGGTATGAGGACGGGGAAAGAATGTTGGCAAGACAATTGACTAGTTCAGATGGAACTCTGACACCACCTTCGGCAAGAACTTAGAGTGAGTGTGGAGGACTACTCTGTTATGATGAAATTTAGTATAAGGAGCATGAGCTACCAAGGCTTGAAGCTCACTGACTCTGTGAGCTGAAGTAACTGCCACCAAAAAAATGACCTTCAAGGTCAAGAACTTCAGATGGCAGGAATCCAGTGGCTCAAAAGGAGGTTTCATCAGCTGGGTGAGAACGACATTGAGATCCCATGACACTGTAGGAAGTTTGACGGGGGGCTTTGACAAAAGCAAACCTCTCTTGAAGCAAACAACTAAAGGCTGTCCCAAGATTGGCTTACCTTCCAAACTGTAATGGTATGCACTAATCGCACTAAGATGAACTCTTACAGAGTTGGTCTTAAGACCAGACTCAGACAAGTGCAGAAGGTATTCAAGCAGGGTCTGTGTAGGACACAAGTGAGGATCTAGGGCCTTGCTGTCACACCAGACAGCAAACCTCCGCCATAGAAAGAAGTAACTCTTCTTAGTGGAATCTTTCCTGGAAGCAAGCAAGACTCGGGAGACACCCTCAGAGAGACCCAAGGAGGCAAAATCTATGCTCTCAACATCCAGGCCGTGACAACCAGGGACTGGAGGTTGAGATGCAGAAGCGCCCCCTCGTTCTAAGTAATGAGGGTCAGAAAACACTCCAATCTCCACGGTTCTTCTGAGGACAACTCCAGAAGAGGGAACCAGATCTACCGCGGCCAAAAAGGAGCGATCAGAATCATGGTGCCTCGGTCTTGCTTGAGTTTCAACAAAGTCTTCCCCACCAAATGTATGGGAGGATAAGCATACAGGAGGCCTTTCCCCCAATCCAGGAGGAAGGCATCCGACGCTAGTCTGCCGTGGGTCTGAAGTCGGGAACAGAACTGAGGGACCTTGTGGTTGGCTCGGGTAGCAAAGAGATCCACCGAGGGGGAGCCCCACGCTTGGACGATCTCGCGTACCACTCTGGAATTGAGCGACCACTCGTGAGGTTGCATAATCCTGCTCAACCTGTCGGCCAGACTGTTTACGCCTGCCAGATATGTGGCCTGAAGAAACATGCCGTACCGGCGAGCCCAAAGCCGCATTCTTACGGCCTCCTGATACAGGGGGCGAGATCTGGTGCCCCCCTGCTTGTCGATGTAATATATGGCAACTTGATTGTCTGTCTGAATTTGAATAATTTGTTGGGACAGCCGATCCCTGAAAGCCTTTAGAGCGTTCCAGACCGCTCGTAACTCCAGGAGATTGATCTGCAGACCTTGTTCCTGGAGGGACCAACTCCCTTGGGTGTGAAGCCCATTGACATAAGCTCCCCACCCCAGGAGAGACGCATCCATCGTCAGCACTTTTTGTGGCTGAGAAATTTGGAAGGGACGTCCCAAACTCAGATTGGACCGCATTGTCCACAAATGCAGGGATTGAAGAAAGCTCGTGGACAGTCAGACTACATCCTCTAGATCCCCAGCAGCATGGTACCACTGGGAAGCTAGGGTCCATTGAGCTGATCTCATGTGAAGGCGAGCCATGGGAGTCACATGCACTGTGGGAGGCCATATGGCCGAGCAATCTCAACATCCTGCCGAGCTCTGATCTGCTGAGGACACCCGCACCCAGGAAACGAGGGACAAAGATTGTCGGCCCTCGCTTCCGGAAGGTAGGCACGAGCTGTCTGAGAGTTCAGCAGAGCTCCTATGAATTTGAGTTTCTGGACTGGAAGAAGATGGGACTTTGGAAATTTATCACAAACCCTAGCGGCTCCAGGAGTCGAATAGTCATCTGCATGGACTGCAGAGCTCCTGCCTCCGAGGTGTTCTTCACCAGCCAATCATCGAGATAAGAGAAACACGTGCACTCCCAGTCTGCGTAGAGACGCCGCTACGACAGCCAGGCATTTTGTGAACACCCTGAGCGCAGAGGCGAGACCAAAGGGTAGCACACAATACTGAAAATGCTGTGTTCCCAGACGGAATCGAAGATACTGCCTGTGAGCTGGCAGTATCGGGATGTGAGAGTAGCATCCTTTAAGTCCACAGAGCATAGCCAATCATTTGCCTGAATCATGGGAAGAAGGGTGCCCAGGGAAAGCATCCTGAACTTTTCTCGGACCAGATACTTGTCAGGGCCCTTAGGTCTAGGATGGGACGCATCCCCCCTGTTTCTTTTCCACAAGGAAGTACCTGGAATAGAATCCAACCCTTCCTGCCACGGTGGCACGGCTCGACCGCATTGGTGCTGAGAAGGGCGGAGAGTTCCTCTGCAAGTACTGCTTGTGTTGGAAGCTGAAGGACTGAGCTCCCAATGGGCAATTTGGAGGCTTTGAGGCCAGATTGAGGGAGTATCCTAGCCAGACTATTGAAGAAACCCACTGGTCGGAGGTTATGAGAGGCCACCTTTGGTGAAAAACTTTTAACCTCCCCCCGACCGGTAGATCGTCCGGCCGGACACTTTGATTTTGGCTATGCACTGCTGGAGCCAGTCAAAAGCCCGTCCCTTGCTTTTTGCTGGGGAGCTGCTGGGCCTGTTGAGGCGCACGCTGTTGACGGAAACGAGCGAGCTGGGTTTGGCCTGGGCAGCAGGCTGGCGAGAGGGAGGATTGTACCTACGCTTACTTGAATAGGGAATAGTCCTCCTTCCCCCATAAAAAACGTCTACCAGTTGAGGTAGATGCTGAAGGCGTCCCGGCGGGAGAATTTGTCGAAAACGGTGTCCCGCTGGTGGAGTTGCTCTATCACCTGTTCGACCTTTTCTCCAAAAACATTATTCCCCCCGGCAAGGAGAATCCGCAATCCGCTGCTGGAGTCTATTCTCCAGGTTGTAGGCACACAGCCATGAGAGTCTGCGCATCACCACACCTTGAGCAGCGGCCCTGGACGTGACATCAAAAGGAATTTACGACACGCCTTCAGCTGCCTGACCACCTGCTGAAAAGGCTTGGCTTGCTCAGAAGGGAGCTTGTTACCAAGTCCGCCAACTGCCGCACATTGTTCCGCATATGAATGCTCGTGTAGAGCTGGTACGATTGGATTTTGGAAATGAGCATTGAGGAATGGTAGGCCTTCCTCCCAAAAGAATCCAAGGTTTTAGGTTCTCTGCCCGGGGGCGCCGAAGCATACTCCCTAGAACTCGACCTTCTTATGGGCCAGATCCACCACCCCAGAGTCGTGAGGCAACTGAGTCTGCATCAACTCTGGGTCCCAATGGATCCGATACTGGGACTCGATCTTCTTGGGAATGTGGGGATTAGTTAGCGGCTTCGCCCAGTTCGCCAGGAATGTCTTTTGAGGACATGATGCATGGGTACCGTGGATGATTCCTTAGGTGGCCAAGGATAGTCCAAAAGCTCAAACATTTCAGCCCTTGGCTCATCCTCCGTAACCACAGGGAAGGGAATGGCCGTAGACATTTCCCAGACAAAGGCCGCGAAAGATAGACTCTCGGGAGGAGAAAGCTGCCTTTCAGAAGAGGGAGTAGGATCAGAGGGAAGACCGTCAGACTCCTCGTCAAGAGAAATATCTGGTGTCTTCCTCTGCCTCCCACGAGGCCTCACCATCGATATCGGTTCATGAACTTCTGTCCGAAGCCGTGCCCGCCTTGACTCCGTGGGAACATGGCCACGGTGGGTACGTCGAGAGGAAGACTCCCGTGCCGGCGGCGATGAAGCTCCCTCCATCGATGTCGTCAGGGAGTCAGCCTGGGAGGCAGCCGATGCCGGTACCTCAAGCGGTACCGGTACTGGAGACCTCACCACGGGGCAAGGGGCCAGCCGTCGCCTCACTCAACGGCACCGGCGGCGCAAGCACCCCTGGTACCGGAGAAGGGATGGCCCGGCGGCTCTCGTTCAGAGCGGCTGTCGAGGAAGGCAAGGAGTCCGGTACCGGCGACGAGCTCAGAATCTGTCCGGGGCGTGGAGGCGGTACCGGGCTGTCCACAGTAGAGCGACACCTTCTGTATGGAGGGCGAGCGGTCCTCCCGGCGTCGACGCTTAGTGGGTGCCAGTTCCCTCGGCGACCCAGAGCTCTCGGTACCACGTCTAGAAGGTGACCGGTGCCGATGCTTCTTTGCCTTCGCACGAAGCAGGTCACCGGTAACCCACGGTACCGAATAGGAGGACGTCGAATCCAAATGCCTCCTCGGGGCCGGGTCCGAAGAAGGGGGGGCCTGTACCGCAGGAGGCCTCGAGGCAGGCGGAGACCTACTCGAGGGCTCACCGCCACCAGCAGGGGAATGGACAGCCCTCACCTGCGCTCCTGAAGAAGATGCACCCTCCGACCACATCAGTACCAGCGATGACCTCGGTACTGTAGACGTTGAAGCACCGGTCGATGACCTTGGTACCGCAGGCGTTGATGCACCGGCCGATGACCTCGGTACCGTAGACGTTGATGCACCGGCCGATGACCTCGGTACCGTAGACGTCGATGCAGCAGGCGAGGCCCCGAACAAAATGTTCCACTGGGCTAATCTCGCTACCTGAGGTCTCTTCTTCAACAGAAGACAGAGAGTGCAGGCCTGGGGACGATACCCGGCCCCCAGACACGAAACTTGCCTATCAGCGAGTGAGATAGCCCGGGTGCACTTTTTGAAGCCACTGGGAGGCTTCGATGACATGGGTGGAAAAATCACGCCAGCAAAATCAAAATTTGCGATGATGGCAATGGGCACCAAAAAAGAAGGGAAAAACCCGTACGGGCGGCCACAAGGCCGCTCGCGAAGCGAAAGGAAACTTAACGGGGGAAAAAAAAAAAACTCAAAAATAAGGTCTTTTGGGTTTTTTTTTAAAATAGACAACGAACGTGACGGAGAAAAATCGCTAAGACTTCCGAACGGAAGAACACGGCGAAAGACGCGAGGGTCTCCTCAGGGCACAGACCGAACAAAAACGGACATCCTGAGCCGCGGAATAAAGACTGACGAGTACGCTTGCGTTCGGGCGGGAAGACGGTTTGCGCATGCGCACGCGAGGGCTAGCAAACGCTTTTGCTAGTGAAGATCTCCGATCGGAGGGGCTGCCGTGGATGTCACCCACATGTGAGAACAAGCAGCCTGCTTGTCCTCGGAGAAAGAATCATAGTGAGGGATAGAATAAGCTACCAGAAAAATTGAAACAAAGGGTATCGCTTATGGGCTTTCAGAAGGTGTTGAAATGTTCTTTTAACTTTTGGGGAAATGTGCTATAATTTTATTGTTTTATATAATGGTTACTGTTTTTATACTGTGAGACTAAGCTATCTTGAATGGCACTGACAAAGGGTATACATTTTTTTTTTTAATTTCTTTAGCTCAGAAAGCGATATTTGTTATTACTGTATATATAGTCTGACAACTCAGTCTCTTATCACGTTTCAAATAAGTAATGCATTCTCTCATATTTCACATACATAAGAACATAACTTGGGAAAAATCCACAATTCCAGGAATAACATGTATAGAATGTTTGTACGTTTGGGAAGCTTGCCAGGTGCCCTTGGCCTGGATTGGCCGCTGTCGAGGACAGGATGCTGGGCTCGATGGACCCTTGGTCTTTTCCCAGTATGGCATTACTTATGTACTTATGTATATAAGAGTAGCCACAATGGGTCAGACCAGTTGTCCATCTAGACAAGTATCCTGTTTTCCAAACAGTGGCCAAGCCAGGTCACAAGTACCTGGCAGAAAACCCTACATTAATATGATTCTCTTTTGTTTGCCCTCCCTAGGAAACGGTGTAATCAACTTCAAGTCATCCAAAAGGCAGCTATCAGTGAGATAAAAGGGACCCCTTAAAGTGTGTTGTGTTTTGACTAAGATAAAGTTTTTCCATTTATTTGAAGGGTAAGCTAAAAATTTATTGTATAGCTTCCAAAGCTTCAAATGGTTTTGGGCCAAAATTTTTGAGAAAGAATAGGGCAATAATATTTAAGATGTTTGAGATCCACAGGAAACAGTTCTTTTAAAATGTCCCATCTCTTAAGGCATTCAAGCAGGTTAATAACAGAACTTATGGGTTATTTCAAAGGGGAAGCAGCCAAGATGTTTTAGAATGTCGAACAACAAGCCGTGGCACTGAAAAGGTTTCCTTGCATTGTTACCGACTTTTGATGGTTGTTTTCTCTTGTTGGCGATAGCAACTCCCTTAGCTTTTCTCTTGCCTCAGTGACATCTTTCATTGGCCGCAGGTGGGAGAAGAAGAACAGTCTTCCCAGTAGAGGGAAAGGGGAAGGTGACTTGATATACCGCATTTCTGTGTTTTTTTGCAACTACATTCAAAGCGGTTTACATATTACATACAGGAACTTATTTGTACCTGGGGCAATGGAGGGTTAAGTGACTTGCCTAGAGTCACAAGGAGCTGCAGTGGGAATCAAACCCAGTTTCCCAGGATCAAAGTCCGCTGCACTAACCACTAGGCTACCTTGATGTTAATATGAGCTCTGGAAGCCCTCCCCATCATCAGCCTGTTTGGTAGCACCCAGAAGCACTGCAGCAAGACGGTGAGCTGCAGTTGAAGCTGAACCTTGAAAGCATGGTCAGGAGTACCAGTTCTAAGCATACTTGAAGGCAGCTCTTTACTGTGCAGGTGAAATGGGACCCTGCAGGATTCAACTTTCAGATCTTCAGTTCCAATCCCAAAGGAGCTGCTTGAGTTCTAAGCGGTCGGGTTACAGTCTTTGGAGAAGATAAAGTGCCTTTTGAAAATGTTTAAGACTCTATTGAGAATCAAAGCTTTTCTTCAGTCTATGTTTCCCCAGTTTCTGTATTTTCACAGCAGACTATGAATAAATTGGTAGAACATAAGATATTAGAAGTGGCAGGGCAGCATTTAGGGACTTTGGAAACCCAGGTGTTATCTGCAAAGAAATCTAGAGTGATCCCAAAATGCAGATAATAAAAGGTAGACTGCACCATCTCTATCAAATGTCAAAGTTGACAGCTATCCATAAAGGGCAAATACAACAATTCCAAAAAATATGGCATGTGTATGAACAATGGAAAGGAATTTAATGAGGCTATGATATGTACCGATGATGGGTGGGGGGGAGGGGGGAAAAGGGCAGATTAGGGGATCAAAAAGTATCTGATGTAATTGGATGTTTGAAATATATATGTCATGTTTATGTAATGACTATCACATTCTATTGAAGAGCGTTTATTTTCTGTATTAAGGAAAAAGAAATTGATGTTACTCTACCAAATTGTCTATACTGTTGGCTAAGTTGTATTGGAGCTAAAGAATTTGGTTGTCATTTGTGATATGCAATTATTCATTAATAAAAAAATTGTAAAAAAAAAAAAAAAAAAAAATCTAGAGTGACCTTTATTAAAGATGGTCTTTCATGAAATTTGAAGTTAAGAGGCAGTAAAAAAAAAAAATGCAGTTTAGAATAAGAACATCAGATTGAATACGCTATGTATTTGAAGTTAGAGAGACACAGAAAGTTTGGTGCCCAAACTATACTATCTTCCATCTGGGAAAAAGTCTGTGGTGGAAAGAGTCTTCCCATGATGAAATAACTAATAGGGCCGGTCTAGTTGTTTAATACATTAAACTGGAAAGTGACAAGTATTGTTTTAAAATTATTTCAAATTTAAAAGACGCTTCCTTTTAGAGCCACAGAGTGGCTAAGGCCACTCAAGCTAGGCAGTAGTACCTAGGGTATTTGACATCCAAGGCCGGTCATTTGTTAACACCCCCCACCCTCCAAAATCCAGTACTAGGCATACTGAGAATACAAAACACTCAGGACCAATAGAGCAATTCTACCATACCATAAGCAGCAATTTCTATGAGTCACACAAGGGTGTACCTAGGAAAAGGAAGAATCTTAAACACTACAGTGAACACTAGAACATCAATTCACATGCGGTAAAACGAAGATCATCGATCCTGCACAGTCAATGCCAACTGAAAGTCATGTCTTTTTCACAGACACAGATACACCCTAACCCACCATAGAATAAGTAACCATAAACTTTCTATTTAGACAAAAATTAAACTGAACCCCCAAGAAGCCAGATTCTGCATACAATGCAACATCACAGAAACAGAAACTGTCCCCTAATAATGTGCAATAAAGATAGCAGATGTAAATTTCACCACTTTACAAATTAGCAAATAGAAATAAAACAAATATAGAAAATAAAATAATACTATTTTATTGGACTACTACATTTAGCTTTGAGAGGCCAAAACCTCATTCCTCAGGTCATTACAGTATACTGCTGTTACAGTATCCTCTCCTGACCTGAGGAGAGTGTTTTGTTCTCCAAAAATGTCAAAATATATTAAAATTAGTCCAATAAAAAGATTACCTTATTTCCATGTTCTGTTTATAAACATTTATTAACACAGCTACAATAGTACTTTATCCTAAAGCAAGAAAAAAAATGTATTTACAGTTTGTCGTCTCTGGTTTCTGCTTTCCTCATCTTCTCTTCACTCTCTCCATCCAGCATCTGTCTTCTCTCTCTCGCTGCCATCCAGTGTCTGCCCTCTTTCTCCTATCCCCTCTATCCACCATCTGCTCCTTTCATCCACTATCTGCTCTCTCTCCCATCTAGCATCTACCCTCTATCTCAGTCCCTTCCATCCACCATCTGCCTGTCTGCCCTCTCTCTCCCCCCTTCCAACTATTGTCTGCCCTTTCTCTCTGCCCCTTCCATCCACCATTTGCCCTCCCTTTCTCCATCCATCCAGGGTCTGCCCTCCCCCTCTCTCCCTTCCATCCAGGATCTGTCCTCTCTTTCTCTGACCCCTCTTTTCAGCCCCCAGTTCTAGCCCCATTATCCCACCTGCCCCTACCTCGTCCCAGCCCACTTTTCCCCACCTGCACCCACTTTCAGACCCCAGTTCCAGCCCCAGCCCACTTCTCCCACCTGCCCCCCTTTTCAGACCCCAGTTCCAGTCCCATTATCCCACCAGCCCCTGTTTCAGCTTAGTTTCAGCCCTAGCCCTTTTCTCCCTCCAGTCCCTGAGCTTCAGCCCCAACCACTTTCTCCCTGTCCCCTTTTCAGCCCCCAGTCCCCACAGTTTTAGCCCCTGCCCCTTTTCGGTCCCCAGTTCCAGAACTAGCTCCCTTATCCCACCTACCCTCCTTTTCAGCCCCCAGTTCCAGTTCCCTTCATCCACCTGCCTTGCATTATGGCCCCCACTTTTCAGCCCCAGCTCCATTCTCTCATCTGCCCCCCCCTTTCCAGCCCCAGAACCATTCTCCCACCTGCCCCTGTCCCATGCACGGCCCCATTCTCCCTCCTGCGCGTCCGTGGCATTGTCCCAATTCCAGCTTCAGCCCCCTTCTCCCATCTGAGCCCAACAAGACCCAGTCCCCACCTATCTACCCTCAGCTCCCCCAACAGCCCCCTTCTCTCTGCCACCCGGCCCCCTACAATGCATTTTAGAAACATATGAATCGGCACCGCAGCACCAGCGTGCAGCGCCCTGCATCCACCTGTGAAAGAAGCAGATCGCCGCCTCGGGCCTTCCCTGTGTCCCACCCTCCTCTGATGTAACTTCCTATTTCCGCGAGGGCGGGACACAGTGAGGGAAGGCCCGAGGCGGCGATCTGCTTCTTTCACAGGCGGACGTGAGGCGCTGCCCTCTGGCACTGTGGTGCCGGTTCAAATGTTTTTAAAATGCATTGCAGGGGGCCGGGTGGCAGAGAGAAGCGGGCTGTCGAGAGAGCTGAGGGAAAGGCAGGTGGAGACTGGGGACTGCGGAACCAGGCGCATAAATAAAACAAACAGGATGGGTACACCCGGGGCGGACCGCCACCACCGCCTCACCCTTCAAAGAACGGGGTTTTTTCCCTGCTAATATTATGCCCTGAAGATAGAATACTACTGTGCTGTTATAGAAAGACCAAATACACTTGAAGAGCACGTACAAATCTGAACAAAGATCTAGCGGGTTGCTAGATCTTAGTATGCCCTATCAGACGAACTCTACACTTGTCTTTTGACTGTACACTTGTCTTTAGATTGTACACCTGTCTTTTAGATTGTAAGCCTTAGATTGTACACCTGTCTTTTAGATTGTAAGCTCCTTGAGCAGGGACTGTTCTTCCATGTTAAATTGTACAGCGCTGCGTAACCCTAGTAGCGCTTTAGAAATGTTAGTAGTAGTAACCCAGTAAAGCACATTACTTATTCAGAATGCATCCAATGATTTACCTTATGATGAGGCTGAATATTAAGAAGCAGAGGAGGAATCATACTGACAGCTTCTTGGCGACTAATGTTACCCTAAAATAAATAAAACACAATGTCATATTTTATGATTTTCATGATTTATATTTCTCATTTTGCATCATATATGCACAAATCTACAAACATTAAAATATCTATATAATATACACAGCACAGCTGCGTGTACACAGCTGGTTACAGTCGTTTTGATACGGCTCTATAAACCGAGAGAACAAATACATTTTGAAAAGATATTTGGTCAGACAACCAAAGCAATCCAAAATCTTGTTAGCATCGGCTGGACAAAAAGTAGAAAAACACCCCACTAAGTATCAATTATGGAAGCAACTTTGATGTTTTAGTTGGAAAAACACAGGGAAATGGGCTAGAACAAGCTATCTACTTTTACTTGCGTAAAATAAAACCAGCCAACTCCTTAGCAATAAACACTAAAGTTTCACATGAGAGTAACTTAAGATACCAGAACAGTTTTCTGCCAGGGACTGGGACACTGGCCCCTTTAAATCCACCGGCCTCGCCTAATGCCTACACAACATATGCTCCACTACATACCCGATGACACCATGCATTTCAAATGCATTTGTTATGACCCTTTAGTAATATACTGCAGATTACAAAGGGCATTGCTCTTTCCAGCCTTTGCCCCAATAGGGCTCAAAGGATTTAAACTCCTGAAGAAGGCCCCTTAAATAAAACACAGCCCATATCAAGACAAGTCAGTATTGATGCAATAAAGTCTATCTGAGCACATCTGATTTCATTGTGTTTTAGTCATCACTCCTGTTTGCTCTTACCCAACACTGAAACTGTTATTCACTTTTAAGTCTCTCCTTTTCTTTTTAACTTTCCAAGCAAGTTCTCACACACTCACTCATAACCGCACGCTATGAACTCCGCCCTCTACCCCCAAAACAAAGTTCTTTACTGAAAATTTCAGAAATTAAACCAGCAAGTAGATGTGTGTATGCTTACAAGATGCTTGAGTTCCCTCCAACTGACTGTTTGAAGCATATGATGGCTAACAAGGTGGCAAACAGAGTGAAAGAGGATAATGAGCAGCCCATGGCTATTCAGGCAATTTTACTTTATTCTGCTGCTGTATTATAAGTCAGCATTACTGGGAATGGCTACTGAGAGCCAACATACACAAAATGAGACTCACTCTTTGTCAGTGGCACAATTATGGGAGGGGGGAGCCTTGGGAGCCTGGACCCCCCCCCCCCCCCAATTCGGGCACAGGCCTCCTCCAAACACGTAGCACCTGTTGAATGGCTGGTAGGGATACCAAACCACCATCAACCAAAGAAATTTGCTACTCAATCCACTTCCCTCCTCCTTGTGCTGCTGCAGTAAAGACAAAGTCAGTGACATGTCTCCAGCCACCAATGCCAGGACTCCTAGCACGTGCTCAGTATTACTCCATTTATGCTCCTTGCTGATGCAAACATTTTTCCAAATGTGTAGAGAGATGTGGTAGCTGTGTTAGTCCACTCAGTCAATAGAAATAGAATAAAATAAAACATAGAAAGAAAAGAAGATGATACCTTTTTTATTGGACTAAATAACTTAATACATTTTTTTATTAGCTTTGTCAGATCAGAAATAAGCAAACTTTGATAAGTAACAGCATATATAAGTGAAACATCAAAGTATTTCAGTGACAGTCTGAAAGGATGAGGGAGGGTTGGGCTAGGTGATGTCTAATGTATATTATCCAGCAAGTTAGGGATGAAGATACGCCTGTGATCCTGCTCTCGGTGGACACAGAGAAGGCGTTTGACCGAGTAGAATGGCCGTTCTTGTTAGCAGTACTAAAACAGATAGGAATAAGGGGAAAATTTTTGGCCTGGCTTCAACTGCTCTATACCAAGCCAATGGCAGCGATTAAGATAAATGGCTCACTTTCCAAACCAATAGGCCTAGGTAGGGGCACAAGGCAAGGCTGTGCGATCTCTCCATTATTGTTTGCGCTCTCGATCGAGCCGCTGGCCAAGATGATTCGGGAGCATGTCGAGATAAGAGGGGTGGTAAGGGGTAAGTGAGAGCATAAGATTATGCTCTTTGCAGACGATATCTTATTGACTCTAGCACATCCCCGACAATCTTTAAATCGAGTAATAGATGTCATATCTCAGTATGGACAATTGTCCGGTTTTAAAATTAATGTCAATAAATCAGAAATACTTAACCTTACAACATCATTACTGGAGGCAAGGATGCTGCAGAGGACCTATCCCTTTGTGTGGGCCGAGAAATCCATTCAATATCTGGGCATACAGATTACTAATAAGATAGAGACTATGTTTCAGACGAACTACCCCAGAAAGCTAAAGGAGCTGTTTGAGGAACTGGATAGGTGGGAGGGCTTGACACTGTCATGGCTGGGGAGAGTACATGCCATAAAAATGATGCTTCTGCCTAAATTATTGTATTTATTCGTGGCTTTGCCGATACTGATCCCGCGCTCCTTTTTTCAGCAGCTGAATAGGAAAATGTTTGCATACATATGGTGGAAAAGACCGCCGAGAGTGTGTAGGTCAATGATGTTTCAAACACCACTCAGGGGAGGTATGGGAGTCCCAAACTTCTATTTATACTATCAAGCAGCACAGCTGAGGATACTGGCAGATTGGTACCCGGAGAATAACAAGAAATGGCTACACTGGGAGAGAGCATGGATGGGTACGCGATACTTGGGGGACCCTCTGGATTGTGGCCCGGCGGGATTAAGTCATCTATTGTCCACCTGGTTGCAGTTGAGAAGAAGGGTATTCCCGGATAGGAAGTATTTTTTTTTACAAATGGCTAGTTGTGGAGCACTGGCGTTCCCGCTGGAAGAGTCTGAGAGAGTATACCAGGGATGGGCACACAAGGGGCTCTATAGGCTGGGGCAGATGTGGGAGCAGGGGGAGGTAAAGGATTTTGTGGAGCTGCAAGAAGCGTATAGTCTGGAGAGAGATTTGGTATACTATCACTGCTTAAGAAATTTCCTCTGCCGACGTGCTGGGGAGGAACTGGACCTGGCGGAAACAGTTTTAGAGAGAGCAATTAGAAGGGGAGGGGGGAGAGGAAGTGTAACTAGACTATATAGACTATATTAGTACAGAAACCCCATCGGCAATTAACCTAGCGAACTAAGGAAAAAATCATCTTAAGTAGAGGAGTGTGGTAGCCGTGTTAGTCCACTCTTAAGGTTATCAATAGAAATCAAACAAAATAAAACATGGAAAAGAAAATAAGATGATACCTTTTTTATTGGACATAACTTAATACATTTCTTGATTAGCTTTCGAAGGTTGCCCTTCTTCGTCAGATCGGAAATAAGCAAATGTGCTAGCTGACAGTGTATCATCTTATTTTCTTTTCCATGTTTTATTTTGTTTGATTTCTATTGATAAGGAAAAAATCATAAAACTCCGACGCATGATACCAATCACTACCACTGAGTATACAAGCATCCTTGAATGCCTAGACCGGAAACCTGGGGAATATCCAGCAGACAGATCATGGACCAACTTTGACTTGATTACGAACTCACACACTGGCTCAGAAAATATGCCAAATCTCAATGCAAACTTGACATCTGCCCGATTAGCCTATTAAAAGCTGCCCCAAAACAATTCAAAAAAGACCTCACGAACCAAGTAAATTACAGACTCCTAAATGGTCTCTTCCCTACGGACAAAGGAAATATCCTTCTCACACCACTGCCAAAAGATGCCAAGAAAAGCACAATGGACCTAACAAACTACCGACCAGTTGCTTCCATCCCGCTCATAACAAAACTGATGGAGGGCATAGTGACGAAACAACTCACGGAATACCTAACCAAACACTCAATTCTACATGAGTCTCAATCAGGATTTAGATCAAATCATAGTACTGAAACTGTACTTGTGTCTGCAATGAATTCATTCAAAAAAACAATTGCAACCGGTAAAAACATACTCGTACTACAATTCGACATGTCTAGTGCTTTCGACATGGTAGACCATGGAATATTACTACACCTGTTAGAATGTTTTGGAATCGGAGGCCCAGTTCTCAACTGGATCAAAGGCTTCCTCATCACCAGGTCCTACCAAGTAACAACGAACAATGACAGATCACCGCCCTGGACACCAGAATGTGGAGTTCCTCAGGGATCCCCCCTCTCACCAACTATTTTCAACCTGATGATGATACCACTAGCCAAACTACTAGCCAATCAGAACCTTAACCCCTACATATATGCGGACGATGTTACGATCCACATCCCGTTCAAAAGTAACCTAAACGAAATAACCAACGAGATCAATCAAAGCCTCCAAATCATGCACTCTTGGGCGGACTCATTCAAGTTAAAACTGAACGCGGAAAAAACTCAATGTCTGGTTCTCACTTTCCAATACAACACAAGCAACCACCCTACCATAACCACACCTTACTGCACACTCCCCATCTCAGAAAATCTGAAAATTCTGGGAGTCACTATTGATCGAAACCTCACACTTGACACCCACGTGAAGAACACAACGAAAAAAATGTTCTACTCGATGTGGAAACTCAAAAGAATAAAACCTTTCCCCCTAGATACGTCTTCCGCCCCTAGTACAATCACTAGTGATAAGTCACCTGGACTATTGCAACGCTCTGTACGTAGGATGCAAAGAACAGACCATTAAAAAACTCCAAACAGCCCAGAACACCGCAGCCCGTCTCATTTTTGGAAAAACCAAATACGAAAGCGCAAAGCACCTAAGAGAGAAACTGCACTGGCTCCCGCTCAAGGAACGAATTGAGTTCAAGATCTGCACGACCGTATACAAAATCATTCACGCAGAGGCCCCACTCTACATGCTGAACCTAATAGACTTACCACCCAGAAATGCCAGAAGATCAGCCAGCAAGTTCCTCAATTTGAACTTCCCCAGCTGTAAAGGAATTAAATACAAACAGGCATACGCTACTACCTTTGCGTACAAAAGCACACAGCTATGGAACGCACTACCCATGACCCTGAAAACCACGGACAACTTAACCAGCTTTCGCAAATCTTTGAAGACATTTCTCTTCAACAAGGCCTACAAAAATAATCCTTGATGAAACAAACTACTCCGTATACCACCCAAACGCTTTAAAACACCTCTAACACGACCTTACCTAATACCTTCTAACTAATTCCTCTTCTACCTCCAGTTTATTACCGACTGTATCTAAGATTATGTAATGACTATACCATATTAACACCCTGTAAGCCACATTGAGCCTGCAAAAAGGTGGGATAATGTGGGGTACAAATGCAATAAATAAATAAAATAAATAAATACAGAGCACTGCTCCTGTTTACATCCCCGCAGGATCACTATGTGGCTAGGTGGGAGCGGAAGTTGCATAAAACTTTCCCACCAGACGACTGGATGCATATCTATAGATTCTTGTTGAAACCATCAATTGCACAACCACTAATTGAGATTGGGTATAAAATTTTATACTGGTGGTATTATATGCCGGATAAACTTAAACGGATATACCCTCACATATCAGCAGAGTGCTGGCAAGAATGCGGGGCACAAGGGACATTTATGCAGGTCTGGTGGGATTGTCGAAAGGTTCAAGAGTATTGGGCCCAGGTACTACTAATCGTCTATACGATAATTAAGGTGGAGTACCCAGGCCGGGCAGAATACTGCCTGCTTCATCTCAGACCCCCGAAAATGCAGGCACACTTGCACAAACTGGCTATCCAATGCTTTGTGGCAGCAAAAATTGCACTGGCCCGGGCGTGGAAGCAGAAAGAAACACCAGCACTACAGATGGTAGCTCGTAAAGTGGACTTTATTTATCAGATGTCAAAACTAACGGCCATGAGAAGGGGACAGGTCACGATCTTTCAGAAAGTGTGGCGACCATATGAACTTGTAAGAGAAGGGCTAATATCATTACCATAGTGCTAGAGGGACGGGGGGGTGGGAGGGGGGTATATGACTGAGCTATCAAAACAATGTTAAGCTACGCATTTGAATGATGTATGAAAAGTTATAGATGTGGTTTGTTTTGCATTATAAAATTTCAATAAAAATAACTTAAAAAAAAAATTTGAAGGTATGACATATTTTGAATATCTTTGCAATGTTAATGTATCTGTTGTTACTATTTATCACTTAAGTGTAACATTATTTTTCATGTATCCGCTTTACCTTTCAATTTTTATTTTCATATTCAGTCTACATTTTTAGGATGAACCGACATTTTCATATTTGCAGTTTTTCATTTAAATTTTTTAATTTCCATATACGTCTCAGTATGTACAAGTGTTTGACTGTAACATTATCATGTCTATAAGCCTCTTTGCCTTTATTATGCAAATCTGTTTTCATTGCTATTCAGATTATTTTAAATGTTGTACCCTCATGTCACGTATAGTTTCATATGCTTTTACTATATATTTGTATAATGGTTTTTTGATACTATATATGTTTTAAAATATTTTTATTGTCTTAATGTCACTATTATATATTACAAATTATAAACAAACTTAAGGAAAATCTCCTTCTAAATTTCTTAAATCATCAACAATCTCCTCCACTCTTGATTGTTGACTATTATATATTACATACAGCATTTTACATGGAATATATTTCTATATATGTTGTATTTTATTTTGTTTTAGACCCCTGAAGAAGGCCTTTTTGGCCGAAACACAGACCATTTAGGGTCCCAATAAACCTTTTTGGTGCTCTTACCATCTGTGGTTTCAGTTTGGTCTTTCTGGATTTCTTCCGCTTGTTCTGTTGTTTTTTTTCTTGTGTTTCTTTGCGGGAGATTTGGATTCTCTTTGTTGTTCTTCCACATTGAATGGAACATTTTCTTTGTTGTATTTTTCGCATGGCTTTCTAGTGTGAGATTTCCTATCCGGAGCCCATAGTACAGAGCTGGTGTAACTGGTCCTGCCAAAATTTCCAGGAAGCTGTTATTTGCTTTTAGCTTTACAGACTGTGGGGCTAAAGACCTGAACTGAGCATTTACTAGGAACCTACAAAGTTAGTGGCAAATTGAAGCTGATTGGTGGTCTAGTGGATCGCGGAGACTCGATTGACCCGGAACCTGGGAAAAACGGCAAGATTTCTCTGCCCGACCCATCTCCCCAGACGACCTCCCCGCACCGACGACGTGGTGCCGAAGGGAGCACTGGCGACTGTCCTGCTCGATACTGTCTTGACTCCCCGATGCCTAGGCAACAGGCGGCGACAAACCGAAGGCGACCAAAGAGGGAGAAAACACCGATGGGACGTCTGAGCTGGGAGAGGTAGACGACGCTGGTTTCCCACATGTGGAGCGCCCGCTGATCCCCGCTGACTCTCGCTGAGTCCCGCGGCTCCACACCGAGGGCGATCGAGAATGAGAGCAGCGAAGAGCGGGTAAGGCAGTATTAAGGGGTGATTTGATAGCCTATGTATCAGCTAGGAGAAAAAGACACGCGCAGACCCTTGTAGTGTTAGAAAGACAGATACGAAAGGCTAAGCGCCGGTACGTGGCGCAAGCAACAGAAGTCAATAAGGAAGCTTACCTATCAGTTCAAGCAGCAGTTAACTCAATCCTGCATGAAGTCCTCCTGAACAGGAACTGAAGACTAAACTTGAACCTGAAATGCAACCAGAATAAAAACAGTACAGATATCTGGGAGGGGCTATGGATTCATCAGCTATGATTAATGGAAAGAAAATTATCAGATATGATACATAATTTTACCTTCCATATCATCATGCTGATCAATCCATAGACTGGTGGGATGTACCGAAGCAGTACTCACCCAGGGCGGGACATAGAAATCCCTGACCGCAACACTGAAGCTCCAAACCGGGCCTCCGCCCGAGCAGCCACAGTCAAGCGGTAATGCCTGGAGAAGGTATGAGCCGATGCCCAAGTTGCCGCCTTGCAAATCTCTTCCAAGGAGACGGACCCGGCCTCCGCCATCGAGGCCGCCTGAGATCTAGTGGAGTGAGCCTTCAGCCGGATAGGCGGCACCTTCCCCGTGGCCACATAAGCCGCTGCAATGGCTTCCTTGACCCATCTTGCCACTGTAGGCTTAGCAGCCTGCAGACCCTTACGAGGACCTGCAAACAGGACAAACAGATGATCCGACTTCCGGAAATCATTGGTCACTTCCAAGTATCTGATGATGACTCGTCTCACATCTAGATATTTGAGAGCAGAGTACTCCTCTGGGTAGTCCTCCCTACAAAAGGATGGGAGACAGAGCTGCTGATTCACATGGAAGCGAGAAACAATCTTGGGCAGGAAGGAAGGCACTGTGCGAATAGACACTCCTGCCTCAGTGAACTGCAGAAAGGGCTCTCGACATGACAGCGCCTGGAGCTCGGAAACTCTTCTGGCTGAAGTGATAGCCACCAAAAAGACTGCTTTCAACGTCAGGTCTTTCAGAGATGCCCTCGACAAGGGTTCAAAAGGCGGCTTCTGCAAGGCTCTTAGCACCAGACTGAGATTCCACGCAGGTACCACTGAGTGCAGAGGAGGGCGCAGGTGATTAACTCCCTTGAGAAAGTGCACCACATCTGGCAGCAAAGCCAGGGAAGCACCCTTCAGGCGGCCCCTGAAGCAAGCCAGAGCCGCTACCTGGACTTTAAGGGAACTAAGCGACAGGCCTTTCTCCAGACCTTCTTGCAGGAACGCCAACACTGAAGAAATTGGCGCAGTGAAGGAAGAAAGGGAGCCTGCCTCACACCACGATGCAAAGGTACGCCAAACCCTGGCGTAAGCAGTAGAAGTAGAGCGCTTCCTCGCTCTCAGCATAGTGGCGATGACCTTGTCTGAGAAGCCTTTCTTCCTCAGACGCTGCCGCTCAATAGCCAGGCCGTAAGACCAAAGGGGGGAGGGATCCTCCATCACCACGGGACCCTGATGCAACAGGCCCTGCTCCGCTGGCAGTCGCAGAGGTCCGTCCACTGAGAGCCTGATCAAGTCCGCATACCAGGGACGTCTGGGCCAGTCCGGACCCACCAGGATTACCCGGCCCGGATGCTTTGCCACCCGGTCTAGCACCCTGCCCAACATGGGCCAGGGCGGGAACACATAGAGAAGCTCCTGTGTCGGCCACTGTTGGAGAACAGCATCTACTCCCAGAGATCGAGGGTCCCGTCCTCTGCTGAAAAAGCGCGGCACTTGGCAATTGGCCGATGACGCCATCAGATCTAGGCTCGGCTGGCCCCAGCGCTTCGTGATGCCCAAGAACGCCTGAGCCGATAGCTGCCACTCTCCGGGATCCAAGGTATGGCGACTGAGAAAGTCCGCCTTGACATTCATGACTCCAGCAATGTGGGCCGCCGACAGCTGTTCCAGGTTCGCTTCCTCCCACTGGCATAGATTCATGGCCTCCTTGGCTAGAGGGGCGCTCTTGGTACCTCCCTGGCGATTGACATAGGCCACAGCCGTGGCATTGTCCGACAGAACCCGTACTGGCTTCAACGCCAGTACCGGGAGAAACTCCAAAAGCGCCAACCGAATGGCTCTGAGTTCCAGGAGGTTGATAGACCACTTTGCCTCTGCAGGAGACCAGAGCCCCTGCGCTGTCCTTCCCAAGCAATGGGCTCCCCAGCCCGTCAAAGAGGCGTCCGTCGTGACGACAACCCACTCCAGGGTCAAAAGAGGCATCCCTGCGGACAACTTGTCTGTCCTCAGCCACCAGCTCAGCGCCTTGCGCACCGCTAGATCCAAGGGAAGGCGCACAGCGTAATCCTCCGACACTGGAGCCCAGCGCTGCAGCAGAGAGAGTTGTAGTGGTCTCATATGAGCCCTGGCCCAGGGCACTACTTCCATCGTGGCCGTCATAGAGCCCAACAGCTGCACATAGTCCCAAGCCCGAAGAGGAGAGGCTACTAGGAACTGGTCCACCTGAGCCTGAAGCTTAACAATTCGATTGTCTGGCAGGAACACTCTGCCCACTTGGGTGTCGAAACGAACTCCCAGATATTCCAGGGACTGAGTAGGGCGTAGCTGGCTTTTCTCCCAGTTGATTATCCACCCCAGGGAGCTCAGAAGAGCAATCACCGGTCTACAGCTCTGCCGCACTCTGCATAAGAGGGGGCTCGGATCAACCAGTCATCCAGATAAGGATGGACTTGTACTCCTTCCTTTCGTAGGAAGGCCGCGATGACCACCATTACTTTGGAGAAGGTCCGCAGAGCAGTAGCCAACCCGAACGGGAGGGCTCTGAACTGGAAGTGTCGGCCCAGGACTGCAAAACGCAGAAAGCGTTGATGAGGAGGACAGATGAGAATATGCAGGTAAGCTTCCTTGATGTCCAAGGATGCCAGGAACTCCCCTGCCTTCACTGCCGCTATAACAGAGCGGAGAGTCTCCATTCGGAAAGTGCCGAACTTTCAAGGCCCGATTGACCCCTTTGAGGTCGAGGATAGGCCGAACAGAACCTCTTTTATTTGGTACCACAAAGTAAATGGAGTAACGTCCCTTGCCAAGCTGATCTTCTGGCACCAGAACGACCGCACCCAGGCGGATCAGATTGTCCAAAGTCTGCTGCACTGCGACAGCTTTGACCGGAGACTTGCAGGAAGAGTGTACAAAGCCGTCTCTTAAGGGTCGGCAGAACTCTAGCTTGTAGCCGTCTCTGATGACTTCCAGCACCCAAGCGTCTGAAGTCCACTCGCCCAGAAACGAGGACAGGCGTCCTCCAATCTGCACTGGGCCATGGACCAGGGCCCCGTCATTGGGTACGAGACCCTGGGGAGAACCGGAGGAAGCACCTCCGGGACGGCGGTCTCTGCGAAAGGAATGCTGCTTGGGGAGAAGTTCCTCTTGAAGGAAGAGGGGGCAGAGGAGCCCGACTTGCCCGGGCGATACCGACGGGCTTCCTGAAACCGTCCTTTGGAGGAACTGGGGCGAGCACCACTGGCCCGAGCCCTGACCTCTGGTAACCTCTTGCCCTTAGACGTGCCAAGATCGGTCACAATTTTGTCCAGCTCGACCCCAAAAAGCAGCTTGCCCTTAAAAGGCAACTTAGCCAGGCGAGACTTAGAGGCGTGGTCCGCAGACCAATGCTTCAGCCAAAGCCACCGCCCGCGCAGAGACTGTCTGAGCCATACCTTTAGCTGAGGCTCTCAAGACATCATACAGCAAGTCTGCCAAATAAGCCAAGCCCGATTCCAGGGCCGGCCAATCAGCCCTCAAGGAAGGATCCGAGGGGGAAGCCCGCTGCACAATCGTCAGGCACGCCCTGGCCACATAGGAGCTGCAAACTGAGGCCTTCAAACTTAAAGCAGCCGCCTCGAAGGACGACCTTAAGGCCGCCTCCAATCTTCTGTCTTGGGCGTCCTTTAGGGCCGTGCCACCTTCCACCGGCAACGCCGTTTTCTTAGTCACCGCAGTGATTAAAGAATCCACGGTAGGCCAAAGAAAGGCCTCCCGTTCACCTTCAGGCAGAGGATAGAGGCGGACATAGCCCTAGCCACTTTGAGGCTCGCTTCTGGGACATGCCATTGAGCCGAAATCAAGGTGCGCATGGCTTCATGCACATGGAAGGTTCTAGGGCGGGCGCTTCGTCCCCAGCATAATGGCGGAGCCAACAGAGGCTGAGGAGAGACATCCTCCGGAGAGGAAGTCTTCAAAATGCTCATGGCCTGCACTAACAGGTTGGGCAAATCCTCTGAGCGAAAGATCCGCGCTGCAGAGGGGTCATCCGCTCCATCCGAGCGGGAATCCGTCTCCTCCAAGGAATCCCCAAAGGACCGTTGGGAGAACTCAGATACGCTGCCCTCATCTACATCAGAGGAGACAGAGTCCTCTAGGGCCTGGAATTCCACCCGAGGGCGTTGCTTCCGGAGGCCTCAAACCCCTTTATCAGACAGGGGGCAGGGGCAGCGTTTTGCATAAGAAAAGCCTGATGCAGCAGCAAAATGAACTCAGGGGAGAATCCCCCCAAACTGTGCACTTCTGCAGCTTGGGCCACGGCCCTAGCCGCACCCTCAACCGGCGCTCGCAAGAGCGGGAGAGAAATGTGCTGCGCATCCAAAATGGCGTCCGGCGGCGAAACTCGAGAAGGAGCCACGCGGGAAGAACGGCGCTTAACTTTGGCCGCTTTCTTACCTTCGCCCGAATCAAGGGCGACCATAGTATTAACGTCCTCCCAGCTCGAGGGCGGCCCAAGAAGAAGCCGTCCGAGCAGAGTGGCCGGCCAACATGGAGTGGGCGAGCAGCGGGGGATGGGCGTTTATGGCGGGAAAAACCGCCGCACCGGAGGAAGAACCGGGACACTGACAGGACTCCAAACTGATGCTTAACAAAGGCGATTCAGGTTTTGAAATCCCCGCATCCCTGCTAGACGCACCCAAGCGGGCCGGGGAGCGAATCCTCACGCCCTCGCCCTCCGATGCCATAAGCCACGTGGAGACCGAACGGGGAACTCCCTACCCGCTATAAAAAGGTAAAATTACCTGCTTCTCGCTCCGAGCTGTAACAAACTGGTGTCCCAGTGAGCAGCTGCAACAAACGTTGAAATAAACGTCCTTAAGGATGTCCAAATTTTTTTTTTTTTTTTTTTTTTTAACGGAGCCAGCGGGAGGGGGGAGAAAAGGAGGGACCTGGCACCACCAGGTTTGCACTTGCTCAATAAGAGCCCTTAACCCCAGGTACTCAACAAAACCTAAAGATTAGGCTTGGAGACCTAGCCAGAGCTGCTGCTGTGTGTGACCACCACCTGCTGAGATAGAGAACATACTGAGGAGTTTCCGGCAGCACATGACCACATATAGGGAGGCAAAAGGATTGCTCTCTATCTCCACCTGCTGGTAGATGGACACAACCCACCAGTCTATGGATTGATCAGCATGATGATATGGAAGAAGTCCTTTTCTGACCTTGACAAAGAGGACTGACATCTCTTCTCTGTCTTCCCTAACAAGCCCCAAGTTAAATTTATCTTTTGTATTCTTGAAGAAAAAAAAAAAAACCACTAAGTACACAAAACAAGAACTTACAGACTCGGTCTCACTAACAAGAAACTGGTGAAATTTTTCCAATTCTGGAGACTTCCGAATAATTTTTCGACTCAGGTTAGTATGCCACGCCAGCTCTTCTGGATACCTGAAACAGATTCATACACATATATGATTAGGAAAACATCACAGCATGCAAAAACATAGGGATCCATTCAACCTACATGACAGGCCGATAGAAGAATCACAAAGTTCAGCTTTATTTGCCAGAAAAGATCACTGACGTACTGGCAATGAAAAGAGTGGTCAGGACACAGTACACCATAGGTTCTCAACAGGTATGCTGCTTGTCTTGATAACCTATGTGGTTCTATTTCTAGCCTCCCTTCTGCAGCCTCCCCCACCACTGCTGCTGTTTCCCCAACTTACAGTAGTCACACAGCCATCGTCTTCAAGTGTACATTGTTAGCTTTTCCAGTCCCCCTACCCTGGAACAGAAAGTTGACATCAGAGGGGGTAGGGGTCTGGCAGAGTCGACAATGTGTACTTGAAGACTGGGGTCATGCGATTGTGGAAAGCTGTGTTGCCACAGCCAGTCTGGGGAAGCAACAGCAGCAGCCTGGGGAGATTGAACAGAAGGCGCAAGGAAAGAGAGGAGATGCTAGATGGAAGTGTGGGAGTGAAAAAGAAGGGAGAGAGAGTATAGTGAAAGACTGGGGAATAAAAGAGCCAGGGTAAGGAAAAGAGATGGAAAGCTGTAGGCTAATGCAGTAAAAAGAGTGAAATTGAAGACTAGATAGTAAGTGAATTAAATCTAGACAGACACAGAAAAGTAAATTGAAAAAAAAGCTGAAAAGTAAACAGGAGAGAGAAAAAAAAGTTGAGAAGATGGAGGAAAGCAGAAACCAGATTTAGTCCAACACAATTTGAAAAGTAATAACCAAACAATGGTAAAAAAGTAATTTTATATTTGATTTTGTTATTAGTATATGTCTGTTTTTGCAATGGCCATTTCACAAACTCTGCTGATCGGAGTTCGGGAATACTCAGTTGAAGTTTGTTCAACTTAGGGGTCCTTGACTTAAAGTTGAGAAACAGTACAGTAGATCACATGGAGCTCCGCATTTCAATATGTGGAGCTAAGTTTTCATTTGGTCCATGAGGTACTAAAAGGAAAAAACAGTAACTCCCATGCAGAGAGGTGAATACATACATCAGAAGACTTACATAAGAACATAAGAGTAGCCATACTGGGTCAGAACAATGGTCTATCTAGACCAGTATCCTGTTTTCCAAACAGTGGCCAAGTCAGTTTATCATAAAAAATTACTTATGTCATAGGTTAAGAGATAAAATTTCATATATGAAAAACTGCACTGAAAAACCTGTCTCTTCCATTTGACTTTTCTCTGATGAAAATGAAGCACATTTTTCCTGCACCAACGAATAAAGGGAAGGTAAAGATCACTGTAAGATAACTGTTCATTTAAACAAAATTTGCTGCCAGTAATATTCAACATGCCTCCCCAAGCCTCCAGAATTGCCTTCCCAACATCACACAGACTTCCTACCCTTCCAAAACCTTCTGGCTCCTGTAGCACTAGTAGCAGGTTGAATGAGTAAGAACCGAACCAGCCTGTTCTCACACCACCAATGAACTGTCCACTGGCAACATACAAGACTAGGGCAGATATAATCGTATTAAGCAGCCAAAATAAATCTTTAGCCTTGCACCCCAACCCCCAATTGATTGATCAGTCCCCCAGCTTCTCAGTGTGAATCTTAATAATTAAACTCAATCAGCATAATGACTCTTAACACCACACCTCCCAGAATGATTCTGTAACAATGCACAAGTGGGTCCAAGAAAACAAACGGGCAGAAGCTCTGCAATATTTAGAAAGGAGCAAATCACAAGGGAAGAAATAAAAAGTATTCACCACACGTATATGAATCATGAATCATAAATCATAGAAAAGGCCCAACAAGATCATTTCGCCCTAACCAGGGCTGCATCAGGGGCTTCAAAAACAAAACTGCCAATAAACAAACACAAACATGTGTTATTAAAACTACCAAAAAAAACCCATCTGAATCCGGAGGAATAGGAAGTGTGAGAGGACCTCAAAACCTCCACCTATCCCCGAAAGCATCAGTGCCTCCGGAAGCACGCTTTCCACCCTGAGCCAATCTGCCCCCGGAGTGGCCCCTCTACAGAGGCCCCACTTGAACATCTAGCCAAGATCTAGAGCCAAAACCTACCCTGGGACCACCCCAGCACAAGGGCCTAAGGGGGAAGGGAGCAAGAACACCCCACCACCCCAACTCCGGAGGTAGAAGGAACAGGTTCCTGCTGCGTTAAAACAGCTGCATAATAAACGTGTGAAGAGAAAACGGCCACCAGAGACATCATGACCTCTGATCACAATATCTCAGGAGAAGAAAAAGCAAAGCTGGATCCCAGTGCACCCCCCCCCCCCCCCCGGGGCCATTTCCGAAGTAAAAAATGGCCCATTACAATAGAATACAATAGAAGCCTACCACGAGAACCCATAACTACTCGAACACAACCCTTACACTCCTTTATTCAAAATGTCTCACTGTACAGCTGCATAACCAGATCCTCTTGTCCTCTTCTTTCTCTTTGCTACATCAATTGTATTTCTTCCCTGTTATGGCGCTGCCATAACAGATCTTTGTAAGCCACATTGAGCCTGCAAATAGGTGGGAAAATGTGGGATACAAGTGCAATAAATAAATAAACAAACAGAACCAGCAGTCGGCCCTCTCAGAAGCCACAGCAGCTGGCATGTGGGAGCCTGCTGAGATTCAGAGAATTCCCTCAGCTCGAAGTCCGGGCAGCTCTAGGCTCTCCTAGGGCGCTAATTGTGGAAATACCTCATCTGTGCTTTTTTTTTTTTTTTAAACAAAGAAATCAGTTCTATTCCTACACAGGGAAATGCAGAGAGGTTCAAAAAAAAAAACAACAAAAAACAACCAAACCAAAAAATAAAAAAACACAAACCTGGGATTGTAGACAAGCCTTTGGGGTGGGGGGGTCCACCCCATAGGGGTGCTGGGCAAGACGGAGAATGGGGACCGAGCGAAAAGCTGCAACCAGAGCTATCAAGTGCCAACTGAGGACTGTGGAGTCAAACTCCACGCTCCACTGGGCACAGAACAAATCCATAAGCCAAACAACGGCCCTTAGGCTCAACCACACCAGCAAAGTGGGGAACCAAAAAGCAACCTATTGCCTGCTGAAGGTAAATAAAAATACTACAATCTTCCAGGGGGCACTACAGCTTAGACCGCTGATGTCAATAGTAGAATTCTGTCTTTTCTTTACCTCCACCTGCTAGTAGGAAGGGATAATAACCCATTTGGGCAGAACAGTTGAACTGATGCTGAGTGGCCAATCCACGTCACAAGTACCTGGCAGAAACCCAACTAATAGCAACATTCCATGCTACTAATCTAAGAGCAAGCAGTGGCTTCCCCCATGTCTGTCTCAATAACAGACTATGGACTTTTTCTCCAGAACTTGTCCAAACCTTTTTTAAACCCAGGTACGCTGCTGTTACAATATCCTCTGATAATGAGTTCCAGAGCTCAACTATTCTTTGAGTGAAAAAATATTTGCTCCTATTTGTTTTAAAAGTATTTCCATGTAATGTCATTGAGTATTCCCTAGTCTTTGCACTTTTTGAAAAAGAGCAAAAAAAAAAAAAATAGTCGACTCACTTTTACCTGTTCTACTCCACTCAGGATTTTGTAGACCTCAATCATATCCCCCTTCAGCTGTCTCTTTTCAAAGCTGAAGAGCCCTAACCTCTTTAGCCTTTCCTCATATGGGAGGAGTTCCATCTTCTTAGCCTTTCCACATATGGGAGGAATTCCATCTTCTATCATTTTGGTCGCTCTTCTTTGAACCTTTTCTAATTCCGCTGTATCTCTGTATCTCTTGAACACAATACTCAAGATGAAATCACACCATGCAATGATACAGAGGCATTATCATATTCTTGGTCTTATTTTGAATCCCTTTCCTAATAATTCCTAGCATCCTGTTTGCTTTTTTGAGCTGCCACACTGAGCAAAAGAAGATTTCAACATATTATCTACTATGTCACCTAGGTCTTTTTCTTGAGTGCCGATTCCTAAGGTGGACCTCAACATCAGGTAACTATGATTTGGATTATTCTTCCCAATGTGCATCACTTTGTATTTGCCCACACTAAATCCGATCTGCCATATGGATGCCCAGTCTTCTAGTTCCCTAAGGTCTTCCTACAATTTTTCACAATCCACATGGGTTTTGACATCTTTGAATAAATCTGCACATGACACAAAACTAATCACCTCGCTTGACCTTCTGATTTTCAGATCATTTATAAATATGTTAAATAGCACAACTCCCAGTAGAGATTCCTGTGGCACTCCACTTTTCACATCCTCCATCGAGAAAAATGGCCATTTAACCCTACTCTCTGTTTTTTGGCCAATAACCAATTCCTAATCCACAGGACATTGCCTCCTATCCCATGAATTTTTAATTTTCTCAGGAGCCTCATGAGGAACTTTGTTAAAAGCTTTCTGAAAATCTAGATAAACTACACCAAGCAGTTCACCTTTACCCACATGTTTATCCACACATTCAAAAAAATAAAGCAAACTAGTGAGGCAAGACTTCCCCTTGGCTGAACTCAGGCTGACTCTGTCCCATTGAATCATGTTTGGAACCTCACCCATGGAAAAAATAAAAAAATACAAAGACAACCCTTGCATGCACTCTGCTAAAGTTTGCTCCTCCTTGCACTTATTTATCTTCCTATCTGTCACCCTCTCTCTGTTCCCATTGGCTATTTTATGTCAAAACGTTCTTACCAGCTCAGTGGCTGAGGTGCTTCTACTTTCTGACCATCCACTTCCAGGTTCTGAAGTTCTTTGAAATACTTGTTCTTTAAACAATGGAGAATTTCTTTGGCGTGACTAGGGAAAAGTAAAATGATATTTTAAAACATCAATGGTTTACAAAATAACATAATGAGCTCAATGCAATATTTTTATCACTAAAACTGTGTAGCACAAAAAACCGCGCTAAAAAAAAAAAAAAAAAAAAAAGGAATAGGAGGTACCAATCATACAATATGATTGATAGGATGAATTACAACTGACTGGCAAACCAAAATGTATTGAACTAGTTTAATAGTGTCTCAGGGCATACCCAGCTAATCAAGTTTTCAGGATACTCATAATGTATTATCTCCAATAACAGTACATAAGCATTTATTTTCATATATTGTTTATTCAAATTAACCTACATATATTATCTAATGCATTTGACTATTTCATGCCTAGTGCTATATCACTCATACTACCATTCATTCTACTCAATACTCGTATCTAATCCCTTTGATACTTATCCGGCTACCAGAAGCACAATGTTCAACATCAACCTCAGAACTTTTCAATGCCACTCTGTTCTAATTTACTGCTTTGCTAGGTGACTCTAGCCCTCCCTTCACTGCTACAAGACCTGTTTTTAATTGTATACTAGCAGCAGCTGTGACTTCTAAGACATCAGCATTGAAGCAAGGTTACCTCACCAAACACAGAGTGACTTTGCCCGTCTCGTCTTCCGCCAGGGTCGCTTTACTCATAACTACCCCTCTCCTCAAGTCACTTCACTGGCTCCCTATCCGTTTTCGCATCCTGTTCAAACTTCTTCTACTAACCTATAAATGTACTCACTCTGCTGCTCCCCAGTATCTCTCCACACTCGTCTTTCCCTACACCCCTTCCCGTCGTGCACTCCGCTCCATGGATAAATCCTTCTTATCTGTTCCCTTCTCCACTACTGCCAACTCCAGACTTTGCGCCTTCTGTCTCGCTGCACCCTACGCCTGGAATAAACTTCCTGAGCCTCTACGTCTTGCCCCATCCTTGACCACCTTTAAATCTAGACTGAAAGCCCACCTCTTTAACATTGCTTTTGAATCGTAACCACTCACCTCCACCTACCCTCCTCTCCTCCTTCCTGTACACATTGATTTGATTACTTTATTTTTGTCTATTAGATTGTAAGCTCTTTGAGCAGGGACTTTCTTCTATGTTTGTGCAGCGCACACCTTGTAGCGCTATAAAAATGCTAAATAGTAGTAGTAGTAAAATAAAATAGTCAAGAGAAAGAGAAAACCCTTGCTGCTAGTATACAAATAAAAACCGAGCGTCTGGCAGGACAGTGTTAAAGCTGAAGATTACAAAAGAAGACGAATAGAAGTGAAGGGACGGCTCAAAAGCTTAATATAGGCAAACGATACCCCTCGGGCATATAGGTTATCTGATATTTACAATAATGACACAATAATAATCACCCGGCACATGGTATTTTCTTAAATATGGCACAACTTGGCCGCAGCTTTATTTAGATACAACACATCTTAAAACCTTAGGTATACCCAAGCCGAATTCAGCCTTCGGCTCATTATCCAACATTCAGCCTTTGGCTCATTAACCAACCGAGTCCGCTGTATTAGCAAGACTGACCAATCCTAAACATTGCTCCCTGCCGCACAGCAGGGAAGTTCAACCGTAAGCACAGCTATCCTAGCTGCCTAGCTTATACCATCAGGCTTGGGTACCCCACCAAAGCTGCAACAAGATATATACAGGTTCAATTTCACAGTAAACTGGGGAGGGGGGGCTGGGTGTATGCTGGTGCCCGGACGCCTGAAGAGGCCGTCCGGGCTCCGCCCAGGGGCTTTTTAAACCCCTTTGTAGCTCTTCTCCCTTTTCAGCGGGGTGCCCCTTGGGCAGCGGGAACGTGCCCATCACGCCTCGCTTGCACCCAGCTGACCCGGTGCGCATACCCATCGAGGCACGGCGCCATATTATAGGCGGCTCCGTGCACCCATGGGGGCACTGCGCCTTGCTTTAATATAGGCAACTGAGACCCCTTGGGCATATAGATTATCTGATATTTACAATAATGACACAATAATAATCACCCAACACATGGTATTTCCTTAAATACGGCACAACTTGGCTGCAGCTTTATTTAGATACAACACATCTTAAAACCTTAGGTATACCCAAGCCGAATTCAGCCTTCGGCTCATTATCCAACATCCAGCCTTTGGCTCATTAACCAACCGAGTCCGCCGTATTAGCAAGACTGATCAATCTTAAACATTGCTCCCCGCCGCACAGCAGGGGAGCTGAACCGTAAGCGCAGCTATCCTAGCTGCCTAGCTTATACCATCAGGCTTGCGTACCCCGCCACCAGCACCCCCCCCCCCCCCCCCCCACCATCAGCTGCGGCCTGTTGTGCCAGATCACAGGGTCTAACATGCTCAGGTCATTTCCACTTGCAGATAGGATGGCCCCCATCTCTTAGCAAGCACCCTGGGCAGATCTCCTTTGCCAAATCGTGCATCATTTGCCGTCTATCCACGGCCACAGACCAAGTGGCAATTTGCCGATTCACTTTCTTTCTGGGTCTGCCGGCGCTGGATTACTGGGATACCGGGATAACCGTGGGCCCATTTCATCCCTCCGACTCCCGTCCCGTGCATTCTTACGCCTTCGCCTTCTGTGTTCAGGCCCGAATGTGAGCCATACGGCCCAGGTGCCGCCCATGTGTTGCCGAGTGTCCCAACATCTCACCCTGCGAGATGAAATAGGTATACAGGCATACAGTCACGAGTACATAATTAATGGCACACTGGGAAAAGACCCAAAAGGGGCTATCGAGCCCCACATCCTGTCTACGACGGTGTCCAATCTCACTCTGCAATATAAGATAGTGGTTGGTAGATAGTCATAATTACATAAGTAATGCCACACTGGGCAAAGACCAAGGGGTCATCGAGCCCAGCATCCTGTCCACGACGGCGGCCAATCCCGCCATGTGTTACCGAGTGTCCAACATCTCAGCCTGCAACATAAAATAGCGGTAGGTAGACAGTCATGAGTGGATAAATAATGCTACACTGGGAAGAGACCAAGGGGCCATCGAGCCCCGCATCCTGTCTACAACGGCGTCCAATCCCTCCATGCGTTATCGAGTGTCTACATCTCACTCTGCAATATAAAATAGTGGTTGGTAGAGAGTTATGAATACATAAGTACTGGTCGTCTATCATTGCATTGCAGTTGCTCAGGAACACATGTCCTAAGTCCGGCGGTCGTTCTCCGTGGACCTAGTCACCCCACCATGATGGGGAGGCTGCTGAACGACGCCGGGCAACCCCTGGGCATGCACTTATGATAATCGAGTCGTAAGCCGACCTTGGCCATGCGGGATCCCTGCCCTACCTGCCCCGGTAACTGCTCTGTTCTGCCACAGGGGGCGCGTTGTACTGATTCGCAGTCGCCTGGATTCGTTGTTATGCACCAATCACACAGTCAAGCACACTCTTGCGCACATCACGCAAATCAAAAAAGATAGACAGGATAGAAGAAAGAAAAGAGGGTGAGAAAGAACAGAATATTGAAAGACAGAAACGAAAGTTTGAACGCAAATATTCATCCCCACTGCGTTCAAAAATTAGGGAAAGAAGGACAGTATTGGGGGGCTATTGTGTTACATCAGCGATCCAGGGTCACCAAATGTAAATTCTAGGGGCCCTCTTTGTGCCCCAGGAATACCCTTCTGTAGGGCCAAAGGGTCTGTTCTTCCACTATGTGTTGGGCCGCCTGCCTAAATCCTTTTGATATACCTGTCATTTTAACTAGAAACTAAGACACACACACCCTTTTTACACTAAATTTTATAGATTTCTAATACCATATATTTATAGACACTTAAATGTACAAGTATCTACTTAGATCCTGATAGACAGAAGACTATGGTCATGGACAGTATCCTAGAATTATGCCTTCTGGTATCTACACAAGAGACATATCACTGGAATTCCTTAATCTTTCTTCATATGGAAGTCGTCCCATCCCCGCTATCATTTTAGTCGCCCTTCGCTGCACCTTTTCCAATTCTACTATATCTTTCTTGAGATGCGGCCACCAGAATTGAACACAATACTCAAGGTGCGGTCGCACCATGGAGCGATACAACGGCATTATAACATCCTCACACCTGTTTTCCATACTGCTGCGACTAGGAAAGCGAATAGAATGTTGGGTATTATTAAACATTCTATTCGCTTTCCTAGTCGCAGCAGCACACTGAGCAGAAGGTTTCAGCGTATTATTGACGACGACACCCAGATCCCTTTCTTGGTCCGTAACTCCTAACGTGGAAGCTTGCATGACGTAGCTATAATTCGGGTTCTTTTTCCCCACATGCATCACCTTGCACTTGCTCACATTAAACGTCATCTGCCATTTAGCCGCCCAGTCTCCCAGTCTCGTAAGGTCCTCTTGTAATTTTTCACAATCCTGTCGCGATTTAACAACTTTGAATAACTTTGTGTCATCAGCAAATTTAATTACCTCGCTAGTTACTCCCATCTCTAAATCATTTATAAATATATTAAAAAGCAGCGGTCCTAGCACAGACCCCTGAGGAACCCCACTAACTACCCTTCTCCATTGTGAATACTGACCATTTAACCCCACTCTCTGTTTCCTATCCTTCAACCAGTTTTTAATCCACGTTATAGGACATTTCTTAATACATTTGGGGGAGTTCACATGTGTTGTTCTTTGGGGAATGTCTTGTGAGTAAGCTGGTTAGTTCTTCACTGCGATCTGCTGGTCACTGGTGAAAACATTTCTTTAAAGGCCACACTCTGTCTATAAGTAGGACTCGTAGTCGCTCTTTTTTTTATTTTTTACGTGCGTCTGTCCTGGGACATGGCGCGCCACAGGAGTGTGCATTCGAATTCCCTGTCATGGCCTACCAAGATGGCCGCTATCCCCTATTACGAGCCTGGAGGACAATTGATTTGTGCCCTCCCCAATATGGTCGCCCTCAGTGATACCCATAACTCTTTGTCTAAACGCCCCAAGATGGCCGCCGCTTGTGCGCTCTGATCATTGACAGATCTATTCAGCTTGGAGAAGAGACGGCTGAGGGGAGACATGATAGAGGTATATAAAATAATGAGTGGAGTGGAACAGGTGGATGTGAAGCGTCTGTTCACGCTTTCCAAAAATATTAGGACTAGGGGGCATGCGATGAAGCTACAGTGTAGTAAATTTAAAACAAATCGGAGAAAATTCTTCTTCACCCAACGTATAATTAAACTCTGGAATTCGTTGCTGGAGAAAGTGGTGAAGGCGGTTAGCTTAGCAGAGTTTAAAAAGGGGTTGGACGGTTTCCTAAAGGAATAACATGTATAGAATGTTTGTACGTTTGGGAAGCTTGCAAGGTGCCCTTGGCCTGGATTGGCCGCTGTCGTGGACAAGATGCTAGGCTCGATGGACCCTTGGTCTTTTCCCAGTATGGCATTACTTATGTACTTACTTACGTACTTATGATTTTTTGGCTGCCACCACACACTGAGAAAAAGTAATCTAGCTCTGTGATGTCTCCGGACTGCCTTTTACCTGCATGGTGGCTTCTGCTGTCTGTGTTCCTGCATCCAAGCCTTACTCTGCTGTTCCTGCAGCCATGCCTTGCTCTGGTCTTCCACTCAGCCATCTCTCTCCTCTTCAATTTGTTCAAAATTCTGCTGCACGACTAATATTTCGCCAAAGTCGCTATGCTCATATCAGCCCTCTCCATTGTCTTGCTAACGTAAAAAGCTGTTCCTTGTCTGTGTACTTCAGAAATCTCACCACAATATCTCTAGGTTTATTTGGTGGAGGTGCCCCCAGAGCTCTATGAGCCCGCTCAATTTCCGGCATAGGGCTATCCGGCATTTCTGCCTGCAGCTGCTTACACAGTTCTTGCACAATTGTTTTAACATCTTCTTGTTGTTCCCCCGCTTCCGAAACCCCTCGAAAACGCAGGTTGTTCCGACGTCCCCGATTCTCCATATCGTCTACCTTATATTGCAAATCTGCCAGTTGATTTTCAAATCCCTCGTCCTTCTGACGCAATTGGGACATCGCTTCACCCTGTTCCTCGACGTGAACTTCGAGGTCGTCAATACGGGCCCCCACCTCCTTTAGCTCTCCTCTCAAGTGGTCAATTCTTTGGATTGGTCTTGATGCGAGCATTCTGGCTCAACGATCCTTAGAGGTTGCGCGTTCTCTTTTTCTCTTTCCTGTTCTCTTCTCTCCTCTTTTATACCCCTACATTCTCTGTATGCTTTCTGCCTCACTACAGATGTTCTGCCTGCTTCAGACGCGTTTCTGTTCCCTTCCCATTCTATTCTCGGTTTTCCTTTCCCTTCTGACTTCCTTTGTTCTTTTCCCTTGTGCGGTTCCTTCGCCGCCTCCTTTCTGTTCTTATTTCACTTTTTCCTGTGGTTATCTCCTCGCCACTTGCTCTTTCGTTATACTTTTCTATTACTGTCAGTGAACTCTATAACCTTCGCATCTCCTGCAGTGCACTCTATGCTTTCTCCGCTCCTTTCTTCGTACTTGGTTTTGTCATTGTCATTTTTGACCCGGTGGTCTTACCCTGGTCTGCACCACTAAAATTTCTTGAAACACTATGCCTGTTTCTCTGTTCTTCAAAACTGACAACAGCCCCCACCTTTTCACTTCTGCTTTCACTTGCCTATTTTGTGTAGTTATCTTATGAATGTCTACTAACCCTATTCTTCTGCTTTAATTTCACTGGACTGGCATATACCCTGGTGAAAAGTGCCCATTTGAGGGGTACTGGGAACTGGTATTCAGTCCGCTCCTTTTCTAACCCCTTCCTCTGGTACTCCTCTGTTTTTTCTGCCTTCTTCCTCTGTTCTCTTATCGCTTTCTCCTTCTGCCCTGAGCTGTTTTTCTGTTCTTGTCCTTTTGTGAGTCTGTCTAACGATTGTTCTTTTTAGGCTATTCGGTGTATGTTGAAGTTGATCCCTGTCATGTTTCCCTCCATCCCTACCTGTGTTCCTACTTTTGTCTGCGCTCCTATTCACTGCAGTTCCCTGAAATCCTAAAATCATTCTGTGTGTTTTCTAAACTACTCTTCAAAACATACCATATGTTGCCATCTGCATGATAGTGCTGTCCTCCGTGCCTGCTTTTACCATATGAGAGAGAGAGAGAGAGAACATTATGAGATTGACACACTGCAAGATACAATCCGAAATTTGGCGGGAACATCACATCTCATTATTTATTTTTATTTATTTGTTACATTTGTACCCCGTGCTTTAGGGTATTAGTCACTCTAAGTAAACTTGCATCCTCAAGATCCCGGCTTTCATAGAGAAGGGCTCTTGGACTATTTTTTTTTTTTACGTGCCCATACCGCCTTGCGCTCAACGTAAACTGTAAGAAGCCACAGCACAGGCCTCGTGCACATCCGCAACGCGCCGTGCGAAGTGATTCGCCTGCTGCGTACGACTGGTGGCGTAATAGTCGTAGTAGCAACTAACCGGCCAGTGGGGGGGAGACGAGCCTTGCTCTGGGCAGACTTCTACGGTCTATGCCCTGAAAAGCACAAAATTGAGGTCAAGTATACACGTAAGGTAGCACATACGAGTTTAAGTCGTCAGGCAGACTCTCTGGACCCTGCGGGTGTTTTTCTTTCGTCATCTGCTATGTTACTAACCACTACTCAATTCCCCTATCCTTGTTCCTTGTCACCCAGTACTTTCCTCACTTTTAGTTGTCTTGTCTGTCTGTATTTTGATTGTAAGCTCTATTGAGCAGGGACTGTATCTCTGTGTCAGGTGTTCGGTGCTGCATGCGTCTGGTAGCGCTATACAAATGCTAATAATAATAATAGTGATCATGATAAAGCACGATAGTAATATAACAAGAGTAGAGTACATAAGTACATAAGTAATGCCATACTGGGAAAAGACCAAGGGTCCATCGAGCCCAGCATCCTGTCCACGACAGTGGCCAATCCAGGCCAAGGGCACCTGGCAAGCTTCCCAAACGTACACACATTCTATTCCTAGAATTGTGGATTTTTCCCAAGTCCATTTAGTAGCGGTTTATGGACTTGTCCTTTAGGAAACCGTCCAACCCCTTTTTAAACTCTGCTAAGCTAACCGCCTTCACCACTTTCTCCAGCAACGAATTCCAGAGTTTAATTATACGTTGGGTGAAGAAGAATTTTCTCCGATTTGTTTTAAATTTACTACACTGTAGCTTCATCGCATGCCCCCTAGTCCTAATATTTTTGGAAAGCGTGAACAGACGCTTCACATCCACCTGTTCCACTCCACTCATTATTTTATATACCTCTATCATGTCTCCCCTCAGCCGTCTCTTCTCCAAGCTGAATAGCCCTAGCCTCCTTAATCTTTCTTCATATGGAAGTCGTCCCATCCCCGCTATCATTTTAGTCGCCCTTCGCTGCACCTTTTCCAATTCTACTATATCTTTCTTGAGATGCGGCCACCAGAATTGAACACAATACTCAAGGTGCGGTCGCACCATGGAGCGATACAACGGCATTATAACATCCTCACACCTGTTTTCCATACTGCTGCGACTAGGAAAGCGAATAGAATGTTGGGTATTATTAAACATTCTATTCGCTTTCCTAGTCGCAGCAGCACACTGAGCAGAAGGTTTCAGCGTATTATTGACGACGACACCCAGATCCCTTTCTTGGTCCGTAACTCCTAACGTGGAAGCTTGCATGACGTAGCTATAATTCGGGTTCTTTTTCCCCACATGCATCACCTTGCACTTGCTCACATTAAACGTCATCTGCCATTTAGCCGCCCAGTCTCCCAGTCTCGTAAGGTCCTCTTGTAATTTTTCACAATCCTGTCGCGATTTAACAACTTTGAATAACTTTGTGTCATCAGCAAATTTAATTACCTCGCTAGTTACTCCCATCTCTAAATCATTTATAAATATATTAAAAAGCAGCGGTCCTAGCACAGACCCCTGAGGAACCCCACTAACTACCCTTCTCCATTGTGAATACTGACCATTTAACCCCACTCTCTGTTTCCTATCCTTCAACCAGTTTTTAATCCACGTTATAGGACATTTCTTAATACATTTGGGGGAGTTCACATGTGTTGTTCTTTGGGGAATGTCTTGTGAGTAAGCTGGTTAGTTCTTCACTGCGATCTGCTGGTCACTGGTGAAAACATTTCTTTAAAGGCCACACTCTGTCTATAAGTAGGACTCGTAGTCGCTCTTTTTTTTATTTTTTACGTGCGTCTGTCCTGGGACATGGCGCGCCACAGGAGTGTGCATTCGAATTCCCTGTCATGGCCTACCAAGATGGCCGCTATCCCCTATTACGAGCCTGGAGGACAATTGATTTGTGCCCTCCCCAATATGGTCGCCCTCAGTGATACCCATAACTCTTTGTCTAAACGCCCCAAGATGGCCGCCGCTTGTGCGCTCTGATCATATATGTCTGTCCTATGCACTTTCCTTTACCCATGCACGACCTAGAGCTACCCTAGATGGCTGCCGCCTGTGTGCTCCCTCGTGGGACAGCCCATTGCTTACATCATACTAACGTATGATCGCTTCTGCGGTCTGTGTCCTGATAACGGCAGAAACAGATCCTGGTCAAGTATACACATACTTGGCACATGTGAGTTTAAATTGTTGGGCAGCCTATCTGGATCGTGTAGGTCTTTTTCTGTCGTCATCTACTATGTTGCTATGTTTGTTTGCATGCTTTGTTTTGAGTGTACTGGATGACAGCTGCTGAGGGGTAGTAAAAACAGAGATTAATCAAATTGGCTTCCTTGCTTACCTGGACCAGATAAGCTCAGTTCCACTCCTGTCTATTAAACCTCTTGCAGCAGCTCATAGGTTTGCATGCTTTGTTTTGAGTGTACTGAATGACGGCTGCTGAGGGGTACTAGAAACAGATTAACCAAATTGGCTTCCTTGTTTCCCTGGACCAGATAGGCTCAGTTCCACTCCTGTCTATTAAACCTCTTGCAGCAGCTCATAGGTTTGCATGCTGTGTTTTGAGTGTACTGAAAATCTACTCTCTGCTAATCCGACAGAGGCTGAATCTCGCCCACAGCTCCAGCTCTCAGCAGGGCATCAGAGAGGCCGGACTCTGTTACAATGCAGCCCCCCCTCCCTTTATTTTTATTTATGGTAAACTATGCGAGGTAAAGGTAAGGGCTGGTGCTCCTCGTCGCCGACGATACTCATCCCTTGACCGCGGGGATGTTTTTTTTCTTTGTGTGTAGCAGCAAATAGGAGGGGATATCTTTCTCCGGGCCCCCGCTACTGCCGGGACAGGGACTCCATAATGTCCGATGTATGTTGGCTGCCGCCCCTATCGGATGCTTCACGCGGGTCGCGGAGGTGAGAGGCACATTCCCAATGTTGAGCAGCGGAATCCGAACCAGCCACCCCTGGATTGTAAAACCAGCGCTCTCAGCATTGGCCGCCTTCAACTTATCGCTGTCGGGGCCGGGGACTAGCGGGTGGCACAGCCAGTATGGTCCGCTTTCGTGCGACCGAATGCTGTGAGCGGACGCGGTTTGTAGTGCGGGTTGCAGGGGGAAGGGCAGAATCCCGCAGCCCAAGGAGTGAGCTCCATCGATGCACGTTGCCGCCCCGCTTTGCCCTGATCCCCTCCCCAAGCAACACGGTACCTCCGAACCACAAGGAGGGGGGGAGGGGCGACGCTCCATGCTCCCTTAGTATGCCCGAAACTCACTCACATGGCGCTTGTCGCCACTGCCGGTGCGGTCGTGCCCGTAGCAGAATCGGCAAGTGGCCAGTGCACTAGAGAGGTACTGGTGCTGGATGCATGGGAGCCTTTATGTTATTTTGAACCCAACCGACGCATCGCGGCACGAATGCCTGGATTCACAGTGTTTTGGCCACTCCGTTGGTCCTACGTCGGGGGGGAACCGCTTCTCTCAGGCGTCTGGGCACTTGTTTGCCTCTGGGCCGCAAGACTGGTAAGGCAGTTTTACATTGCCTTTTAGCAGAGTTCTGTACCAAAGATTTTAGATAACGATTTGTCAGTCAACTTCCTGAGAAATCTACACAGCCACAGCACTATTCTCTATAAATGTACAGTCACCTCCAGGACAATTGGTGAGAGGTGACCATATACCAGAACTCCATTTCCAACCATGCAACAAAGTGCAACAGAAGCAAACCACCAAGCTTTGATCAACCCAAGGACATCTGTTTCCAGACATGGATGGGCATAACATAAGCAGCGGCCAACTGCAGAAGCAATGGTTCTACTGATATTTACAAAACCAAGGACGCCTGGCCTACCAAAGCACACAAACTATGGACTTTTTAGTCTATGTGCAATAAAATAAAGAATGATCCTTCATGACATGAACCAGTTGTTTATTTTCTTTCTGGTGAGTTAACTAGTAGCAGCAATACCTGGTTCTGGGTCAAACACGCTATACAAGTGAGAAACATACCATTCTTTCCAGGACATCTTAATGTAAGCTTACAGTAGCTTTTTGTTCTAAGTTACAATAGTTTGTATTATTGCAGGTTAGCTCTGTGGTTTCTTCTAGGTTGTGTAATCTGCTATACTTAATTCTCAATCTCAACTAATATGATAGCAATTTGTTCTGTTTTAGCTGTAACCCTCCTGGCTAAGTTTACCTTTTGTATCCAGTTATTCGTATGGTAGCTGGCAGCGGCTCCCGCAATGCTTCCATGAATTGATTCCATTCTCCTTCTGGCACTATCTTCAGCTCCTGGTAGTAATGCTCAAACAACTTGTTCTCTTTAACAATCTCAGGGTAGCCACCTTCCCAGCCCTAAAAAGAAAACCAACATTCATCTGTGTTTCAAATCAATTATGGCATATTTTGTTTTAAATATCACATTATTAAAGCCTCACTTCTACAAATAATAAACAAACATTTCTTCATAGTCCACATGCTATTCTTCTCGCTACACTGTCAGATCCCTGTTATAACTCAATCTAGTTTCCTCTCTGCCACTGTTGCTCTCCGAGTGCATGCCACCAGGTGCAATATTAAAATAACAGGCTTCTACCAACAAAATTACACTATCAAGGAATACTTAAAAATATTATGTAGCAGCCAATAAGAAGCATTCAACAAATTAAATGACAATGAGTGAATCATTTTCTAATCATTTTTCTTTGCCTCTATACTTCTTTCCTTGCCCAATTCCCATCTTTTCCATTGTCTCAACCCAAAATATTTCCTATCACATTTGTCTCCTTCTCTTCTAATACCTTGTCTTTCCTGACCCCTTTCTTCCTTCTGTATTTTAGAGCTAGTAGGTTGAACTCTGCAAAAAGATGAAAACTCCCCTCCTGTTCACAGCTGACAACCTCACACACCATTCTCCCCTCCCACCTTCCCTTCAGTTCCATTTGCAGACTTAGGAATGCTTGGTAACCCACATGGTAGTGCACTTATCAGGGTTAAAGTAAATGTGGTGAGAATCGAGTAAGTGAGCCACAGCAGAAAGACAGACCCTGAAGAAATGCTTATTTAAGTAAAATGTGAAGCATGTTTAAACATTATCTCCAAACCCAAGATTGACGAGATGCGCAAGAACAGAAGTTGGTGGTCCACTAGGTCAAAATGCGGCAAGTAAATCAAGGAAAACAATAAATGGCTATCTTTCCAGAATCCAAGAACTGCTTTGCCTCACTGAAGAGAGAAGTTAGCACAGGAACCTGTCTATGATGTGCGTGAATGATTGCATTCTTCTGTTGGGTGGGGAAACAGACTTTCTGTGATGCTAGAATTGATTAGATCAAGCATGTAAGGGCTTCATTTTGCAAGAGATAAGATGGCACAGGGTCATAGGGGGACATGATAGCAAGAAATGGCTTTGGTTAATGCTGCCACTTGGATCCAAACCAAGATAAGGACCCATCTGTCAGGATTGCGGGAGGTCAAAATTATTGCTGGACATACTTAAATTAATATGAAACCAGTTTGACATAATATTAAACCAGCTTCTGACTTCTGAGAACTCACCCCTCCCTCAGGAACCACTGAGGATGGCAAAATGGCCCAAATGGTGCTCAGAGAGGCCTGATAGCCCTTTGGTTTCTCAATTACTCTTGATTAACATACCTTTTGTTCCATCTGGGAGCAGGGCTTGAGAGCAACCAAGGCCAGACATAGAGGCTCCATCACTAGAGATTTCAAAGAGGTACAACCTTTGACTTCAAAAAGTAATCTGGAGTTCTGTAAAGGAAATAACTGGGAAGGAGAGAAGTTATTTGATCTCTTTCTGCTCCTGTTCCCTCTCAGTTCTTATTAGGTATAAAGCAGAGCTCAGGCAGTGTTGCCAGGTGGGAAATTTTTGCCCGCGGCGGGTTGCGGTTTTTTGGGCGGCTTTTTGGGTTTCTGTGCGGTTTTTTGGGCGGCTTTTTGCCTTTTTCGGCCGCGGGGGGCGGGGTTAGTGACGTTTTTTGGGCGGGGTTAGTGACGTTTTGGGCGGGCCGATGATGTGGGAGGCGTGGCCGATGACGTAGGAGGCGGGGCCGATGACGGGGAGGCGGGGCCGATGACGGGGGAGGCGGGGCCGGTGACGGGGAGGCGGGGCCGGTGACGGCGGGGGTGATGACGCAGGGGTGGGGGTGTCAGGGGCGGGGTTTGTGTTTGGGCGGGTTTTGGGCTGGTTTTTGGGCTGGATTGGGCTAGAAAAAAATTTTCCACCTGGCAACCCTGAGCTCAGGGCACTACTTGGGGCTCTGTCTTTCTCTGTGCAGCAGAACACAGAGCTCTGCTTGGGGTCTACTGCTTCTCTCTCTGTGCAGGGCACTTTTCTGTGTCCAGGGCACTACCTCTCTTTCTTTCTCCTTGCAGCAGAGTGTACAGGACTCTGCTGGGCTGCCTTTGTTTCTTCTTTTTCTTTCTCTGCACACCTCCATCTTTAGCCACCAGAGCACCTGGCTCTGCTCCCCCCATTCTCAGACAGCCCTATTCCAAGGTTTCTCTTCCTCTGAACCAACACCCTATCCTTTCTTTCTCCCTCTAAACACACACCCAGAGACAGCCTGTACCAGTTACCTGTACTAAATGCTGTGAACCTATACATATCTGCAAATATACTTTATATACCCAAACTTGTGTGGATTGTGTATTCTTTTGGAACCCACTGCCTCTGCAAACTGGACCCAGGGACCAACCCTAGACAACGATTGTTGACACCATCTTTAAGAAAAAGAAATGTCTGCTACTGAGGCTTTAAACAGCAAGAGCGATTGCTCCTGATAGTGTTCCTAACTCAAAGGCCCTCCATACTCCTAGGAGACTTAAGTTAGGGATGAAAAAGCTTTTTCGCCTTTAATAAGTTTGCTATTGTAGGCTCTTTCAAAAAGCCAGGCCTTAAGAAATGATAGACTCTACTGTCCACTGCTGCCCTGCCTACTGTAGTAGTAGGTGGTTCCTATAGCAAATATTTTCACCCCAAAAGACAATCTTGAGTCTTTCCTAGGGGGCATGCGATGAAACTACAGTGTAGTAAATTTAAAACAAATCGGAGAAAATGTTTCTTCACCCAACGTGTAATTAAACTCTGGAATTCATTGCCGGAGAATGTGGTGAAGGCGGTTAGCTTAGCAGAGTTTAAAAAGGGGTTGGACGGTTTCCTAAAGGACAAGTCCATAAACCGCTACTAAACGGACTTGGAAAAATCCAAAATTCCAGGAATAACATGTATAGAATGTTTGTACATTTGGGAAGCTTGCCAGGTGCCCTTGGCCTGGATTGGCCGCTGTCGTGGACAAGATGCTGGGCTCGATGGACCCTTGGTCTTTTCCCAGTATGCATTACTTATGTACTTATGTAGTGGCAGACTGCCCAGCTGGTATTGCAACAGCCCCATTCTGGTCATCATATGGCTCCACAGGAGCTGAGTATGTAATGTGTAGCAGGGCCCCCCCCCCCCCGGCATCACAGCTTCTCCTGCTTCTGCCTACCCCCTGTTCAACTTCATAGGGAACACAGAAGACATTTCTCAAACCCAGATCCCCCTAATCCATGCCTCCTTTTCCTGTCCCTTGAATATGACAACTTCCAAATTTTACTTCCTGCACTGGTATTATCCTTTCCAATACTCTTTTGGAAAGAGCTCCATTCCAATTTAATAGTAATTAACCCAAAATTACCATACCAAGGGTTAAAGTCACCCTTTCTGGAAGGCCCTTCTACTTCTGTCGGCCCCAGGCCCCAACTCAGTGCTGCAGTCATGCCTATTTATCCCCAAACATGTTGTGAGGTTAGACCCTTCCAGAGCTAGCTAGAGGTGAATCTACCTGCTATCATCGAGTACTGTGGGCCTCACCCATCCCGTTGAGGCAGCTACCCCCTTCCTCCCTGAATGGAACGACTCTTAGCAGGCCCCATCACTTTTGGGGCATTCAGGAGTCTGCCAGGTGGTATCTTCCAAATGTCCTTAACTAATTCTTAAAGGTTTGAGTTCTAGCCTCTCTGGGAGGTCTATGGTCTGGTAGCTTGAGCAGTTTCTTGCCTCTCGGCTCTTTTACTATCCTCTCTAGCTCCTCCCCAAATAGTAACTACTCTCTAAAAGGCACCTAGCCAAGATGACACAAACAAGCCTCCTGGCTGCCACTGAAGAGACCATCTGCTTGGCTGATGCCCAGACCGAATCACACATAACATCTGCAGACTGCTGCCTGTAGCAAGAGTCAAACAACTTCAAAAGACTGCTTTAGCAAGACCCTCAATCTTCCTTTCCTGGAAGTTGAGGGCTGTTCCCCTTTCTACAGGTCTTGTGAGTGGACAATGCCAGAACGTCCAACTGGCTAAAGCTAATGGTTTGTCAACTTCCTCCTTCAGGCAATGAATACAATCTCCCATGACCTTTGCATACCTGAAAATTGGCATTTGGACACCTCCCTCTACTATAATCATCATTTCCCTAATGGCCTGGTGCAAGGCAAACATCTTTGTTAGCCTGCATGTCCTTGACAAAATTAGGATCCCTGATACCTTAATACAGGAGTTCCCAACCCAGTACTGAGAACCCACCATGCTTGTCATTTTTTCAGGATATCCAAAATGGAAACAGTGTATGCAAGTTTATTTCATGCATATTCACTGTATCCATCCTAAAAACTTTGACACACAGAATGAGTCCCAAGGACTGGGTTGAGAATTCCTGCCTCTATGTCAGGTAAGTGTCCATTTGAATAATCTCAGGACCTAGGAGTCCTCCCCTTCCTCCAATGCATCTATGGGCTCTTGTTCCTCACTAATTCCCTATTAAGGCTAAGAGAAGTACCACAGAAGTACTAGGGAGCTGGGTCCATTTAATTTGTTTGGCCATTACCAGACTGTGCTAAAAGCACTGCCAACCATTTTAGCAGCCACCTCTGGATCAGGTCCATCTACTTACACCATTCTGTAGGTGCGGTCTCCAGAACTGAACATAGTTCTCCCAATGATGCCTCATCAGAAACTAATACATGAAACTTCAATAAATTAGAACGCCGAAGAGACGGCTACCAGAAAACTGTCTTCAAAGTCAGATCTTTCAATGAGGCCTGAAGGGGCTCAGTCTTCTGCAGAACACACAGAACCAAATGGAGATCCCATTGTGGACATGGTGGGCACACCGGAGGCCAGAGATGATTCACTCCTTTCAAAAAATGGAAGTCGGAGTGCAACGCTAAGGAGGAATGAAGAAGCCTGCCCCTATAACATGCCAAGGCCGCCACTTGCAACCGGAGAGAATTGTAGGCCAAACCCTTCTGCAGACCCTCATGTAGAAAGGCTAAAATCTGAGGCAAAGATGACTGCAAGGGAGAAATCCCCCACGTTGCACACCAAGACTCGAAAAGTCACCAGACCAGAGCATAAGCTGTGGAAGTGGAGTGCTTTTTCACTTGAAAGAGTGTCTCAATTATTTCCGGTGAATAACCTTTCCTTCTCAACTCTGCCCTCTCAATAGTCAAGCTGCAAGACCTAAGGGGGAGGGATCCTTCAGTTCAGAGCTCTCTATCCCCACCTAATGGTAGATGGTCATAACCCACTAGTCTCTGGATTCATCTGCTGCTGTCGCAAAGGAACTTCTTTTTGCCCATGAAGCTGAGCCTACCTGCGAATGCAAGAAATAGTATGTATCAGCGTATTACATGAAGTACAAGCTCTGCCATAAAGAACTGAGGGTGCTGCGCCTGGCTTCCATGTGCTAGAACCTACCAGAATCACTGCTGCTACAAGTCACCAAAATACAGCCGTGTTCCTCAAAGGCTTTCCTGCTATGGGCAGGAAAAAAGTACCTCCCTACAATGGGAAGGCTTGCCTCCCTCTCTGGGCTGCCCCCATGGTGCTTCCTGAACTGTGGATCGGGACCCCAAATGGGGTCACAAAACCCACCTTTGAGGTCACAGTCTGGCTGAGCTCTCCATAGGTGCATCATTATTCTGAACTCCAGGGGATCACACACATTAATTTGGCTGCAATCACGGGCACAGCCCCAAAAAGAATGACAAGCAGCATTACCATAGAAAGATTTTCTCTTCCAGAGGCTACTCTGGCCCTGGAGCAGGCAAAGAAGCTTGAACTTTGCTCCATGCAAAGCGCTGCACTGACATTTTGGGCACCTCCTACCCTGCTCCAGAGCTGCTGCCATCTTTTATTCAGTCTGCTAGCTGTTTTGTTGCGCCTGGTACTCTAACCTCTGCAGACTGGTACTTAGAGGAAAATATCAGCACCACCAGATATTGTCACCTTATCGGCCCAAACATCTTTCTTATGCTGTATTGGTGAAGAGCACCTATCTGTCTGTCCTACACTAAGGAGAAAAGGAATGAAGAACACAGACAAGACCAACTGGCTTCTCAGCTGCACTGCCCTATATATGGTAGCCAGGCAGCGTCTCAATCTGTACAGACTAGTTTAGCAGAGATTCTGAATCCTGGAGATGCAGGAGCACAATGGCCCTTTCACTTTGGAACAGCTGTCGATTGAGCACAGAATATTAAATGGGAAATGTTGCCTGCTACATAGCAGACCCTTTGACGTAGATTGTGCGAGTGATCTGAATGTAACTCAACTTGAGCTACCAATGAAAAAAGTGTGTGCTAAATGAAAATAAAAATGGGCCATTTTTGGGTGGGCATTAGCCACAGTAAAGGATTAAACTGCATCATTTTGCTGCAGCCAAGTTAGAAGGCACTTGTTTTAAATGACTTGCGACTGTTAGTGTTGTAAAATGGCTTCACCAAGTATCAAGCCAAAGGGTGTGAATACTTATGCAATCAAGACTTTAGATGCGTTTTGCTAAAGTGACAGGATCCATTCCAGAGGTTGGTTTGTCCATCTGTATATATAAGTCTGTTGGTGCTTGTGCAACCACACCTGTGTGTATCAATATAGGGAGCAGGAAATGCATACAAAATAGAGTGGCTCCACTACTGAAGAAAAGCATAATAGAGCCACGGCTGCAGCAAAGAAATGAACAGTGTTCCAACAGAGACCCATCTCCTGCAGGCAAGGGAAGAGCAGGAGAGCTATGGCAGTGGTAGAAAAGCCCAAATGCAGCCAAAGGTTAGTGGAAGTGTGGAGACTGCAAGGGAGCAAAAAGCACACACAAGGAGCAGAGCAGAGAATGGAAGGGTAAAGCACTGCACATAGTGAAAGGGGGAACGAGGACACGAGTGCAGGATGTAGGCAAAGGTTACATACCTATGACCCTGCCACCCCACTCAGAAATACACCCTTGACCTCTCACAGATACACACTTAGGGGGTCAAAGTACATGTTATCTGTCCCAGGGGCCATTTTTATTCTTATGTTCCTTGCTGCAGGTAACATGCATTAATATTTAAAAAGACCCCCTTATATTCTTTGTATAGACAAATATAAACATACCATATCACTCAGTTACCACGCATGTCGCTTACAGCTCCCTATCCCACCCAGCTCACGCTAACATACCAGACACTTCACCATGGCTCTTCACAATCAGTTCCCCATACAGATATGCCCGTCTGTGTATAGAGATATTTAAAACAAACAAAAAAACCATATCCCCATACAACTTGGGTCTCCTTCTCTTAATACCTCCATTTTTCTTTTTAATAGGTTTTTTTCTTGTTATTGTAAATAGCTTAGCCGTTATAATATATGGTATATTAAATGCATGAATTCTGGATTGAAAAAAAAATGTACCGCTGTATCACACCATAAAGGTGCACTTTTCATCTTGTGTTTTCTTAATGTTTAAAATGTGCATCTGTGAAATATTCACCTTTTACGCATTTTGAATTGTAAACTTTTCATATTTTGCTATTTAAAAAATACAAGGATGCAAAGATAGTTACAGGACAATACATTGATGTGAAGACTTGTATTTAGTATGTTAGGAACAAGTGGGGTAAAAGACAGGATTGTTAGAAAATGACGAGGGAACTAAATTGTTCAATATTTCTCTACAGCAGATAAACTACCACCCTGATAGACCCGCCGACAGCAAGTTGATGCCTCCAGCAGAATGAAATAAAAAATGAGAGGAGCAGTGCCCAACTGTCAAAGACAAAGAAGCACCCCTACCTAAAAGAAGAGAGTTTCACTCCTTGCCCAAAGATGAACTGAGGAGCACGAGAAGAAACAGTATCATGCTCCATCACCAGGGCAAAAATAGAGCCCTACCCGCCTCACTGAAGCGGATCCATAAAGCCCAAGGGGAAAATGAGAGCAACTTCCAGAAACATAACAGCCCTCTGCCCACAGAGACTAAGCAGCATTCTGCCTGCCGTGATGGAGCTGCGCTCTGCATGCAATGACAGATCAGTACTCCTTATGCAGGGATACAGAGTGATCCAGTGCTCGGATGGAGCATCATCCTATAGAGTTGTGCTCAACAAGCAACAATGAAGAGAGGTAGAGGACGAGCCTCGGTCAACATGCTGAGAGAGAGACACACACACACACAGACTCCCCAGACAGATAAGGAGCAGCACTCCACGTGCAGAGAAGGGAAGAGCGCCCAAACTTAAGATGCTACTACAGACCACAGAAGACAGAAAGAGGACTATGTGTCAAGCCAAAGATAAGGCATCACAAAGAACCCCACATGAGAGAGACTGCCCAGGCAGATATGAAGCAGAACTCCACATGCAGAGAATGCATAAATCGCCAAACCTGCAGAGATGGGAACAGCGCCCAAACTTAAGATGCCACTACAGACCACAGAAGACAGAAGGGGGACCATGTGTCAAAACAAAGATAATGCACCGCAAGGAACCCCACATGAGAGGCTGGGACAGAGCTACTGCTTGCCTACAGAGAAGCGAAAGCCCCGCTGCAGACCTAGGAGATGTAGCTGTCATCAGCCCAGAGATGGAAGTGTGCCTCCAGGACACAAAAACAAAGATGTTCTGCCCACACAAGGAGGGCCACAGAACCATGAACCACCCTCTGGGCTAACTATAGAAGATGTAGATATGGAGCAAGCACCCCACCAAGGCACTACGTGGAGAAAGCTGCAGTGTCTCTAAAATATTGGTCCAACCTGGAAATGCCAAGATGGAGCCAAGCAAAACTCCCAGCAAACAATGCAAGCTCCTGTCAAGATCGTGAGCATAACCATGCCACCAAGGCTGAGGATAGACCCTAACCCCCCCCCCCCCCCTTGAGGCTTTGGCCAAGAGAACATGGACATGGTATGAAGGCGAAGGACAATGTCCCACCAAACAGGCTAGCTTACTGACCGCTAGAGGCTAAGAGAGGCAAATGCTCTAGGAGGTCTATCCTCCGGGAGACACAGGCAAAAGCTGAGAACTCCATATCCCAACCACCCATGAAGCTGCAAATAATGCTGCCCAATAGGTTCCCCCTCAGCAAACTGAAAAACTACCGACTGGGCACAGCCAAGTCACCATAACCGGAGCCCATCTAGACAGTCCCTCATGCAGCCCAAAAAGAAGCTGCCCACTCTGACCCCAAAGTGGCCAGCACTATCACACCAATGCAGACTATCCCAGAAGGGTAGTAGCTGAGTGCCCCCACTGCTTAAGAGGGCAGTGCCGCAGTGAACCAGGAGACTATAGCACAAACCCCAACCGGACAATGCCTCCAGCTAGCCAACCATGGAAGGCCACTGCCGGAATAAGAGAACGCCCGGTCTTTGATGCAGTGGGGAAAAAATGTTGACTGCTGCCATCAGCTCAGATCCAATGTGCACCCGACGAACACTGCTGAATCAGGCTTCTACCCCCAATACAAGGAGAACTTGCACCCGAACTCTATCCTGCAGACGTGAGTGGGGGGGTTTCTCTTTAACTAAGAAGCCATGCCCACCAAAAAAAAAAAACGGGAGCGCTCAACCATGTGGCTACTGCGGGCTAGAAACCAAAAAAGGGTGGTAAGGCCATCTCCTCTGAAGAAGAAAATACCACAGAACTCCAAAACAAACCGCCAATACCAAAAAGAAAAACCAAACATCACTTACCGCATCCAGAAGACAAGACAAAGGAACACTTATGTGAAAGATGCCACCTCAAAATAAGCTAAATCTAGCAGTCTGAACCTCTGTTCACTGTCTACAGCATGCAGCTAAAGATGCAGTGCTGGGAGGCGAGGGTCCCAGCCCCACTGGTTGTCACTCAGGCTCATACTCTTTGTAGAGTTAAAAAGGGCACTTACTAACCAGCAATTAACCCCTGCACAACTATCACTCAGTAAAACCAAGACAAGAACTGACAGATAAAAAAAAAAGGGAGCTTCACCATACATCTACCACTACTACTATTTAACATTTCTAAAGCGCTACTAGGGTTACGCAGCGCTGTACAATTTAACATAGAAAGACAGTCCCTGCTCAATGAGCTTACAATCCAAAGGACAAATATACAGTTAGTTAAGTAGGGGTCATTAAATTGGGGCAGTCTAGGTTACTTGAAAGGTATAGAGGTTAGGTGTCGAAAGCAACATTGAAGAGGTGGGCTTTGAGTAAGGCTTTGAAGATGGGAAGGGAGGGGGCTTGGCGCAGGGGCTCAGGAAGTCTATTCCAGGCATAGGGTGAGGCGAGGCAGAATGGGCGGAGTCTGGAATTGGCGGTGGTGGAGAAGGGTGCTGAGAGGAGGGATTTGTCCTGTGAGCGGAGGTTACGGGTGGGAACGTAAGGGGAGATGAGGGTAGAGAGGGGCTGCAGACCGAGTGCATTTGTAGGTAAGAAGGAGAAGCTTGAACTTAATGCGGTATCTGATCGGAAGCCAGTGAAGTGACCTGAGGAGAGGGGTAATATGAATATATCGGTTTTGGCGGTATATAAGACGTGCAGCAGAGTTCTGAACGGATTGAAGGAGGGATAGGTGGTTAAGTGGGAGGCCAGTGAGGAGTAGGTTGCAGTAGTCAAGGCGAGAGGTAATGAGAGCGTGGATGAGAGTTCGGGTGGTGTGCTCAGAGAGGAAGGGGCGAATTTTGTTGATGTTAAAGAGGAAGAAGCGACAGGTCTTGGCTGTCTGCTGGATGTGCGCCGAGGAGAGGGAGGAGTCGAAGATGACTCCGAGGTTGCGGGCGGAAGAGACGGGGAGGATGAGAGTGTTATCAACTGAGATTGAAAGCGCGGGAAGAGGAGAAGTGGGTTTTGGTGGAAAGACGATAAGCTCGGTCTTGGCCATGTTCAGTTTCAGGTGGCGGTTGGACACCCACTTGGAGACCGAGAAAATACTGAACATTTCAGGCTGCATGATACCCTTAAGGGGCAGATTACTTGGAACTACTTTTCTGTTTCCATCCACTGGTAAATAGACATAACCCATTAGTCTGGACAAGGAACTTTCTTCGGTCATATCACACCAGTTCAGACCAATGGGTTGTATCTCTCTACCAGAGGAACATAAGAATAGCCATACTGGGTCAGACCAAAATGTTCATCTATCTAGCCCAGTATCCTGTTTTCAACAGTGGCCAACCCAGGTCACAAATACCTGGCAGAAAACCAAATAGTAGCAAGATGCCATGCTACCAATCCCAGGGCAAGTAGTGGCTTCCCCAGACTATGGACATTTCCTCCAGAAACTTGTCCAAACCTTTCTTAAACCCAGATACACTAACCACTATTACCATATCATCCAGCAATGAGTTACAGAGATTAACTATTCGCCGAGTGAAAAAATATTTCCTTTTATTCTTGTGACTCGCCCCTTACGGGTATTATGCAACATAGAATGTTCAGTATTTCGAATGATGCTTAAAACTTGCCTGATGGCCAACCCAGAAATTTTGCTACCAAGTAATTCAATCAGATAATAACCTTACCAGCTAGTGAGGTATACACTCTAATGGCACACAGATTATTTCACAGAGTCAGGATACGTGCGAAATACAATAGGTTAGGAAAAACATACAAGCAGAATCCATGATATATGAAAAATATAGCTTGTAAGCAAAATAAGATTTATCAACCAGGGAAGGATTCTGGACTGGTCCGTTAGGTCTAAAGGAAAGAAGGTTATCAGGTAAGACATAACTTTTCCTTCCATAGCATCCTATCAGAACAGTCCAGACCAATGGGATGTAGCCAACACAGGGAGGAACTAAACACTCAAAAAAGAGAACTTTGCAAATACAGTAGTCTTGATTATCCGACCTCAACTAAGCTGACCAACCAGCATACCAAGACCCCCCCAGTGATGTCATCGCTTCACCCTTAAGAAGAGCGCATCTTCTCTTTCCATGTTCTGGTGTAGCACAGAGGGAAGTTTTAAACCCGAGACAATCAGTTTCGACCCCTGGACCCAGCTTTTATCACAAAAAAAACACCGTTGTGAGCCAGGACCCTGCATTTATGGCACAGTGAGTTTTACTCTTTTTCCGCAATATTTTTTAATAGATATGCAATGCATTACAGTACTGTATTTTTAATTCTTCCCCTTCAGATCTGTAGGTCACTTCTGAAATAGCCTGTCAAAATAGGAAAAAAAAGTTGTTTTGTCTATAGAGCAGAAACTTGATACTTAAAAAGAATTCACAAGAGTAAAAAGCGTGGGATAAACATAAAGGAATGTTTTTACGTTTGGGGAGCGTGCCAGGTGCCCTTGACCTGGATTGGCCACTGTCGGTGACAGGATGCTGGGCTAGATGGACCTTTGGTCTTTCCCAGTATGGCACTACTTATGTACTTATGTACTGTTCAGAAGAAATGGATCCTCAGAAGCTTAGCAGAGATTGGGTGGCAGCACCGGTGGTTAAGAGATGGGGCTAGTGCTGGCCAGACTTCTACAGTCTGTGCCCTGAAAATGGCAGATACAAATCAAGGTCAAGTATACATATAAAGTAGCCGTCACGTACTATGAATTCATCCCCCCCCCCCCCCCAAAAAAAAAAAAAAAAAAAACAAACTACAACAGAACTGGGAGTGGGACAGTAACAATTCTGGACTGGAAAAAGCAATGGAGTGAGCTAGAGAAATGGGCCTCAAATTGTGCCTCTACGTTTTCATTGGACACTAGAAAAATATGGAAAAATGCAAATATGAGAAGGTAAGCAAAGACTGATTACTGTGGTTCACACTGCAAAGAGATAAGGGAATACCTCTATCAGGGCCTATATTGCAAGAGAAAGCCCTGATTTTTCAAACCGAATAGATGGAATATGGAAGCTTTAGATTGCTGGGGAAAAGCAGACAGCAAACTCTGAGGAATTTGTTACAATCAAAGTGAAATTTCAACATCTCCTTAAAAAGGATGGCGTGTCAATGGAGCAAATATACAACTGTGATGAAACCAGGTTAAGTTTTAAAAATGTTGCCATCAAGAAATCTTGAATCACGGATCAAAGGCTCGGCTCCAGGTTATAAAGGAGTGACTATTCTGGCCTTGTAGCAATGCAACTGGTAAACATAAATTATCACAGATATTCATTGGAAAGTCAAAATATTCTAGGGCCTTTAAAGACATGGCTCCTGCTGCACCTCTGGTGTCCTATAGAAAAATGCATGAAGTATATGATGTTGCGATAGCAACGTCCTCAACTTTGTCCCTATTTCTAGGCCTTATATGCCTGCGATGAAAAACCAACCCTACTTTTTTTAAGAGGTTTGAAACATGCTCTTTCTAATGAAAATGATTAAAAAGTTTCCAGAAGGTCTTTTTTTTGTAAAAGTGGGCTAAAATACCCTATTTTTGGCATTTTTGCAAAAATCATCAACTTTACACTCAATTTGTGAACTAATGGAAAATATCAGGAGAATGAAATTTTATATTCGAAAACCTTGTGTTGATAAGTTGTTGTGTGCAAAGTTTCACGTTTATCACACCTTTAATTCCAGAGATATAAAAAGCCAAACTTTACAATTTTTTCTTGCCGCAAATTTTTAGGGCCAAGTTTGCTCCAAGTTTTCTTCATGGAAATCGCTCATGAAGATTTATTATTTTGTTTAATAGAGCGCAAAAGGTTGTACAAGATGGCCAAGTCTTGTTTCTCTCAAAATATTGCGAGATACAGTGTCTCAAAGTTGCCGAAATCTCGGAGTCATACCATAGAAGGCTGCAGTATGGGGTCACACAGATTACTATATCTCAGCAAGTATTGCATCGGTGAACGTAAAACTTTACCAATGTTCATTGGGGACATGTATGAATGTTCACAGAAAATTTCATAGAAATCCGTGATGGTCGAGCAGGGCACTTCTCTGAAATCAGACCACTTGACATGGAATGACCCATTAGTTGTACTGAATCCCACCCTGGTTCCCCCCAAAAGGGCCCTATCCCCCTGGATCCAGCACTCATCCCACCCCAAAAGGGCCCTATCCGTCTGGATCCAGCACTCATTCCACCCCAGAAGGGCTGCCCCTACCTGGATCCATCACTGTTTTCTCTCACTAGGGCTGCAACCAACCTGGAGCCAGTACTGTTTTTGCTCAGTAGGGGTACTGGCTCCTGGATCCAGTACCAATTCCAGAAGAGCAAATTCCCCTTGGATAAACCAATGCTGGATTCAGGTAATTGCAGCCCTCTGGGGAAAATGAGAGCTTATCCCTCCTGGAAAGAATGAGTGCTGGATGCATGTGGATGCAACCCTTCTAAAGAGACGCTCAGGAGAATGCACCCTTTCAAAGAGAATAGGTGCAGGATCCAGGAGTCAGCAGCCCTTCTATCTAAAGATAATAATTAGTGCTGGATCCAGGTGGGTGCAGCCCTTTTGGGGGGAAATGATTGTTGGATCAGGGGGGGGGGGGGCTGCAGCCCTTCTGGAAGCAAACAGTCTGGATCCAAGTAAATACAGCCCTTTGGGGGGGGAGGAGAGCTGGACCCTGGGGAATGCAGCCCTTCTGGAGAAAACAGTGCTGGATCCACTGGGGATAGGGCCCTTCTGGGGGGAATGAGTGCTGAATCTAGGGGGACAGGGCCCTTCTGAGTGAAAAAAAAGAGTACTGGATCCAGGTAGATACAGCAATTTTGGAGGTAGATGAGTGCTGGATCTAGGAGAAAGTTGGGGGAAAAGTGCTGGATGCAGGTGGATGCAGCCCTTCTGACTGAAAATAGTGCTGGATCCAGGTACAGCAATTTTGGAGGTGAATGGGTGTTGGAGCCAGAAGGAAGGACAACTTCTAGGGGGAATAACTGCTGGATCCAGGGGGAAGAAGCTCTTCTGAGGGGAATAACTGAGGATCCAGGGTCATGCAGCCCTTCTGTGAGAAAACCGCAGGGTGATAGGGCCCTTCTCGGGGGGGGGGGGGGGGGGGAGATGAGTGCTGGATCCAGGGGGTGCAGCACTCTGGGGGGGGGGGGTAAACAGTACGAATAAGTGCTGGAGCAGGAAGCTCCCTACCTTCTTTGGCGAAGGACTGCTGCATTCTAAACAAAATACTGAGTGATCCATTTTTAAGGTGGTACTCAGGACCCAGAGAATATGGGTTTCACTTTCTTCCCTCCATTTACAAAGTAAGTTCAGCCAATCTGACCTTGAGAAAGTAAGGGATTTACACGTCATAATAACCTTAACGCTAGTGACGAAGCCAAAACATTTGTGATACAATTACCGTGCTTTCCCGTTGCCTCCCCGGTTTCTGCGGTGCCTCACCAGCTCTTTGCCAGCGTTTACGCTGTCTCCGACCCATAACGTGAAGAAAAAAGAAATAGCTCCGGCACGACAAAATCTCGCCTATACTCCTGCGCAACATAAAAGACCATACAAACACGTACACACAGGAAACCGCGTAACAGCACTCTTGAGCGGCGAAAAAAAAAAAAAAGGAATCATGCGTTCCAACTTCCGAACCTCGTTCCCGAAACTAGCTCCTCCTCTTCCTGCTTCGTCTAACCGTCCGCTGCGACTCCGCAAAATCAAGGACAACCTACTACTACTATAAATCACTTCTTTAGCGCTACCAGTCGTACGCAGCGCTTTACAATCCTACGTTTGATGACAGATGACGACGGCATGATGTCACAAGGCAGAAACTAACGTCGTCCACCCACTCCAGCCACCGCCATCCCCCAAACAATTAAATTGATAGGGGAGCAAGCTCCGCCTACTGACTTCAATCCACATAATGGCCCAGACAGTCATGCGGTCTCATGTTTTCAAACCTCATTGTCGTGAATACTGCGTTCACTGCCCCTTTCATACGGTTCTACCCAAGGAAGGAGGTTAATCTCCTTGGTTCTACTGGTTCACGCGTTTGATGCCCGGGAGCGGGACGAGTGCCGTGGCTCCGCTCCTTCAAAACTGGCGCCTTGCGAGCCATAACGGCACAGGCCAATGGCCGGACTGAGGCGGTGGTGCTACTAGCCGTGTTGGATTGGACTGCAGTACAGACTGCTGCTGGGAGGCTTGAGCAAGGAGGTTTAATAGATAGAAGTGGAACTGAGAATATCTAGTCCTCTGTAAGCCAGGAAGCCAATTTGGTTAATTTCTGTTTTCACTCCGCTTCGCAGCCGTCATTGCTATACACTCAAGCAAACAAACCTATGAGCAGCTGCAGCCTGCTGTCGTTGTTTATTGTTGGTCCATCTGTAACAAGACTAAAGCTGTTTCAGTTGGATAGGCAGTGCCTTAAAAGGTAGAGGAGAAAAGAAAAAAAACAATCGATCATCACTAAAGCAGCTTCAAATATTATTGTAGCTAGTAGAAACAGCAATTATAAACTATGTAGTTTGCTCATTTTTCTTCACTGTGCTTCTATACAATACAGATGGCCAGATTTCAGTGAGAATATCCTGTTTCCTGAGGGGTTCATCTTCTTAACTGTTGTGATCATCCTTGGGAAGCCTGGTGTAATAAAGATGACAGAATATATTAAAATTAGATGGAAGTAGAATTAAACTCTCCTTTGATTGGGGCACATGGAATCACATCTTCATCTGTTTTGTAGAAGTTTACCTTTTAGATACACAAATGGATTATTCTGTTTTGAACATGTTTCATGGGCATTTTTTGTTAAATTTGTACCCTGCACTTTCCCACTCATGGCAGGCTCAATGTGGCTTACATGGGGCAATGGAGGGTTAAGTGACTTGCCCAGAGTCACAAGGAGCTGCCTGTGCCTGAAGTGGGAATTGAACTCAGTTCCTCAGGACCAAAGTCCACCACCCTAACCACTAGGCCACTCCTCCAGGTTTTATAAGTCAAAATAAATATTTTGTTTCAAGCAGATCTCTTTTGTTTAAACATAACTGGGCTGTAAGCCCCTAATGCAGCCCATTGATTTTCTTATATTTTGTTCTTGTGACAACATACACTCTTATCTCTATCTGGTCGATAATAAAAAGCGCTCATTGTGAATACTATCCACCCTAACAGGTTGTTTTGTGGCTGTACATAAGGAATTGTGATATTTAATAAATAAGTGCATGTTTGTGTCCCTAGTCATGTGGTAGCCGTGTTAGTCCACTCTTAAGGTTATCAATAGAAATCAAACAAAATAAAACATGGAAAAGAAAATAAGATGATACCTTGGTTATGTCCAATAAAAAGGTATCATCTTATTTTCTTTTCCATGTTTTATTTTGTTTGATTTCTATTGATAATCCTTTCAAGAAATCCAGTTAATCATTTAACTTAGTAGTGGAACATAACCACAAAGACATGGTATGGTCGCATTTTCAAAATGGTAATACTAGGGCACAGCTAAGGAACAGGTTATTCTGAGTCTTTACTGGATCAAACTTGCTTTCCTTGTGACATCACTATCCAGTGGGTAGGCAGTGAAGGGTAAAGGAATTTTTTTTTACATTTATTTCACACATTATCCTAAGCAAATTTGGATTAAATGTGGCTTACATTTGAAAATACAGTGAGATAGAATAATAGATGGATATGTCTGAAATGTGTAACAAAGTTGAGATTAGCATATATTCCCAACTGGACATTTAAAAGTTTGTCCTTTAATGATACCACATGTTCAGAAATCATAGCCATAAGGACAGGCAGTTATTCAAAGATTATCACATACACATGCCAGAATAGGCATCCATCACATTGCAAAAGTAAACAAGAACTTCTACAGAGTACATCCAAAATTTAATTTGTACTTCCTTATTTCCATCTTCTAAAATTCCAGACAGTAGATGTACAGATCAGCAGGACCCAAAGCACTCCAAAACAAGTAAAGTCAGAAACAACATAGTTTATACCTAATTGTTCAAGCACCCTTAGGATTCACCTTTGGGTTTAAAAACATAATGTATATGCAAGGTCTGGATAAGCAAATTAAAACAATCAACGTTTAAAGCAAATACCTTTAATATGTAATAGTGTTACCAATAATGAAACAATGATGGAATAGTCACATAGCAGACAGCCTGAGCTAACAGATTTATTTTCCAGTGAACAATTAACTTTGTATGAACTTGGTGGCTAATAGTGTGCTGAACTGGACAATGTAGGCACATTTAGACCAACTCTGGACTTCTGCAAGAAGGCAGCTCTGCCCTCGTTATTCAATATCTGTCTTTTAAATAATAGTAATACAAATATCAAGTGCGTTTTTACTATATACCTCTGCAATCCACAAAACAAAAGGAGCAAGTTCCCACATGCCACCTTTTTGTTTTGATCTAGGCACAGGAAAAAAACAAAGATTTAAAATGCTCCAAGATTTCAACCTATTTTATGTTTAATGTGGGGTATAAATGTCATAAATAAATAGATAGAGACTCTGAATGTTGACCACCTGATTCTCATAACATGATGTCTGTTTTAGTGGCCTTCACCAGGAGAAAAAAAATCTCTGCACAAATATAACACAAGCTTGAGTGTCCCTATAACTAGCCTCTCCAAATGACACACTGATTACGATTTATAACAAATTACTACTCTACCTATGAAAAGTTATTCCGTATTATACTTCCTGTGTGTACATCCATTTCCTGCACAAGCCGGCATGTTTGAAAATATAATGATATTAAATGCAAATGCTTCCAACAATAAAGAGCGACAACGTGAATGCAGCAGCTCATTGGTTTGCTTGCTTTGTTTTGAGAGTATGGCGATGACGGCTTCGCGGAGAAGGGAAACTGAGATCGACCTAATTGGTTTCAACGTTTTGACGTCACTTGTCTTCTTTCTATTAAACCTCCTTGGGCTTGAGCAAGGAGTACATTGTTTCTACCTGTTTGTTACACCCCGTAAGATCGAGCTTGGAAAACGAATAAACCAATCCGAGATGCGGAAGACTAAAACTGGGAGGAGGTGATCCGTGAGTGAGATTTCCTCAATAAAGATTTGCGGAAGGGGTTTTTAAAAATTCGATTTTATTACATTTTTAATAACAAATTCCAGAGAGGGTACATTTAAAATCCGTTGAGGTAAGGTCGGGGGGTGGGGGGTAGACTGACAGCAAACCTATATATTTAGTTTCGGCTTTCCTTAATCTTGGACTGTACGAAAAACTTCGTTGTAACTATACTATTTGATAACAGCTGAAAAGGGGGCTTGGTTACAAGTGAACGGTGGGTGGTTGTGCTCTCTGAAATTAATAGATCAGTGTTGTCAGGGGGAAAACTGTCATAAATGCTCGATTTAAAAAAATGTTTTATTGTAATTTCAGATAATAAAAATATGAGCTACATTCGTGGTGTATGAATTACATATCTCTAACAGTTGTAAGAACAATATAACCAAATACAGCACAAAAAAAGCATGAGTTTTAATATTTATAACTAGGGATGGAGATATAGTAGACTCAAAATAGTTTGCTGCTGACCTTCACAAATTAGAAATGTATGTATCTAGTGGCCTTTTCCATTTTAACAATTTCCTAGAGTTTGGGAAAGTGGCAGTGTTGGCATGCTTCCGAGGGAAAGTCTCTGGCTTGTCCCTTGCTGCTCAGCCAGACATTGCCCGATTTCTCAGATGGGCGCTTCGGCTCCGTCCTCCCGTGCAGTCGCCGTGTCCGGCCTGGAACCTGGGGCTGGTGTTGAAGGCTCTTCAGCGTTCATCTTTCAAGCCGCTTATGTGAGCTTCTGAGAAGGATGTGACTCTCAAGACGGTCTTTTTGGTGGCCATGACGTCGGCAAGACACATATCTGAGCTTCAGGCGCTTTCCTGTCGAGACACTTTTCTACAGTTGTCAGAGTCTGTGGTAACGGTACGTACAGTGCCTTCCTTTCTGCCTAACTAGTTTCAGCGTTTCACCTGAACCAGACCATTTTTCTACCTTCCTTTTCTAGGGAGGACTTTCCGTATTCCTTTAGGCAATTGCGTCTTTTGGATGTCCGCAGGGCTCTGTTGCAGTATCTACAGATGTCAAATGACTTCAGGACTTCTGATCATCTTTTTGTATTGTTGACAGGTCCTCGATGCGGGGGTATGGCGTCTAAGGCCATTATAACCCGTTGGCTCAGGGAAGTCATTTTTTCTGCATAGCTGCTTTCAGGACGGGCTCCGCTTGAAGCGTTTAAAGCACATTCCACGAGAGCGATTTCCTCCTCATGGGCTGAAACGGGTGTCCTTTCTCTTCAAGAGATCTGTCATGCGGCTACTTGGGCTTCTCAACTCTCGTTTGTACAGCATTACAGGCTGGATGTGGCAGTGAAGCAGGATGCGCATTTTGGGGCGCAGGTGCTTGCTCGTGGAGTTGCCTGTTCCCACCCTATGTAGGGAGTGCTTTTGTACATCCCATCAGTTAATGGATTAATCTGCTGCTGATGACAAGGAAGGGAAAATTAGGTTCTTACCTTGGTAATTTTCTTTCCTTTAGTTACAGCAGATGAATCCATGATCCCTCCCTGTCTGGTTTTGTTTTTTGTTCAGATCTTTTATGCAGATATTGTATCTCATCGGCAGGAGTTGATGATCAGCTCTTAGAGTTTCTACATACTGTTCTATTGCAGGAGGTTGAGATCGTCCCTCCTTTGTGGTTCTGGGGCGTTTGTTCACTGTGAGGAAAGTTTACAATGTTTTACCTTTCTTATTTACTCTGCTTTGGAAGTTTCATATACTGAAGGCAGGAGGAGCTAGACGTCCAGGGTCACTGTGGCTTTTCAGTGTTCTTTATCTCCACCTGCTGGTAGGCGGATACAACCCATCAGTTAATGGATTCATCTGCTGTGACTAAAGGAAAGAAAATTACCACGGTTAGACCCTAAGTTTCCCATACTTACATAGGACAGATATGCATACATGCTGTCACACTGAACCTAAGAAGAATGAAATATTATATATTCATGTTGAACACATGCATCAGTATGCAGTAGATTTTCCATGCAATTTATCAATACAAACTCAAAACCAGTGGGCTATATAGTGATACAGTATACAGTTGTGTCCAAATGCACAGTGCTGGAGGAGAGACAGACTGCTTATATAATTACAAGAACACCTTCCTAAGATGGGTTTTAACACACTATACCCCCTTTAGGTAGGTGTTTTTGTAGCTACATAAGCAGTCTGTTTCTCTTGCAGCACTGTGCACTTGGACACAGCTGTATACTGTATCACTATATAGCCCAGTGATTTTGAGTTTGTATTGATAAATTGCATGGAGCAACTACTGGACACTGATGCACGTATTCAATAAACTGCTTCTCTTTTTTATTATTGATCTTTGTTATTTTGAGGGCAGATCTGTGCCTCTTTTTGTTTGTTTTTTCTTCTGTGGGTTAAGAATTGGTTATTGGACAGAAAATAGCGGGTAGGGTTACATGGTCATTTTTCTCAGTGGAGGAGGGTGAATAGTGGAGTGCTGCAGGAATCTGTACTGGGACTAGTGCTATTTAACATATTTATAAATGATCTGGAAATCAGACTCACAAGTGAGGTGATTAAATTTGCAGTTGACACAAAACTCTTCAAAGTTGTCAAAACACACGTGGATCGTGAAAGATTGCAGGAAGACCTAAGGAAACTGGAAGACTGGGCATCCAAATGGCAGATGAAATTTAATGTGGACAAATGCAAAATGTTGCACATTGGGAAGAATAATCTGAATCATAGTTACCTGATGCTAGGATCCACAGACTCAGCACTCGAGAAAATGAGCTAGGTGTCGTCGTAGACTATACGCTAAAATCTTCTGACCAGTGTGCAGCGGCCAAAAAAGCAAACAGGATGCTAGGAATGGGATACAAAATAAGACCAATAATCTCATGATGCCTCTGTATTGTTCCATGGTGCAACCTCACCATGAGTGTTTCATTCAGTTCTGGTCATCGTATCTCAGGAAAGATATAGCGGAATTAGAAAAGGCTCAAAGAAAAGTGACCAAAATGATAAAGGGGATGGAATTCCTCCCATATGAGGAAAGGCTAAAGAGGTTAGGGCTCTTCAGCTTGGAAAGTAGATGGCTGAGGGGGGTTATGATTGAGGTCTACAAAATCCTGAGTGGTGTAGAATGGGTTAAAGTGAAGCGAATTTTTTTTTCCGTTCTTTCAAAAAGTACAAAGACCAGGGGATACTCAATGAAATTACATGAAAATACTTTTAAAACAAGAGAATATTTTTTCACTCAAAGAACTCGTTGATAGAGGATGTGGTAACACTGGTTAGCATATCTGGTTTTAAGGAAGGTTTGGAGGAATAGTCCGTAGTCTGTTATTGAGATGGGCATGAGGGAAGCCACTGATTGCCCTGGGAATGGTGGCATGGAACTTTGGTACTGATTGGGTTTCTGCCAGGTACTTGTGATCTGATCGGCCACTGCTGGAAGCAGGATACTGGGTTAGATGGACCATTGATCTGATCCAGTATGGCTATTCTTATGTTCTTATATTCAATGCATTTGGTACACAAGGGCGATAAGAATCCAGTCGTATGTATATAAAACAGGTTAACCTTTACTGGATCAAAGAAATATAAAAGAAATAACATTAATATTAGTTTTGTTAAATTGTACAAAACAGTTTAGAAATATCCAATGTACACAATTTATGTGACTAACGTTTTACTCAACGCTAAGATTTTCTCAGTTCACTCTACCCCCAAAAGAGAAATAACCAATTCAGTTCACCGTGGGCTAATAACTTGTGTAGCCTCTGGATAAAATGTTTAGGAAATAATTTGGGAAAACATCTAACCTACATGTTTCAATGATTTCTTTAGCTAGTGACACTGAATATATGTTAAAATATATAAGTGTAAGGTGGAGTTGGAAAGTGACTGCCTATAATATACCCAGAGTCTGTGTAACCATAGGCAGTCGGTGGCCCAACTGTTTGGGGAGGCTAAAGGGGGCGGGGTTAGGGGGTGGAGCTTAAATCCATAATTGTCTGATAACACACAAAAAATAAAAATAAGTCACAATACCTTTTATTAAATTTAGATATTAGATATGTATCATATGTCAAAGAATAAAGTGGTTGCTCAAAGCATATTCTAACCACAATCGCTCAACTGCAAAACACTATGCACAGCTTTGTGCAAAAACACACTCAGAACCTTACTGTACCATAAATATTACACTGGGCAGAACCTAATACACCAATATACCACCCATACGGAAAATGCAGACCGTCAACAATATGAAACAAGGGATCATATCACAATTCTCATGTAGAGCCACAAAACACCCTAATTCATGTTTAATGTGGGATAAAATGCCATAAATAAGTAAATATAAACTTTTAATGTTGAGCACCTGATTCTCAAAGTGGACATATTCCAAACACTATAATGAAAATAAAATGATCTTTTCTACCTTTGTTGTCTGGTGACTTTTTCTTATCATACTGGCCCAGTATCCGATTCTGTTGCTATCTGTCCTCAGGTGTCAGTGCAAGTCTCTTTGGTATGAACTCTCATGTGCAGGTCAGGAAGTCATCCTTGTTAAATATCTCCCTGGCAACCTAGGACACCTCCAGCCTACCCCCCCTGCTCTCCCAGCAGTAAGGTAAACAAATTAAACCATAAACCAATTTCTACAACTGGTTACACAAGGCTTTCACTGCAGCTCCTGCTGTGAGGATGGAGGTAAATCAACAATTTAAACCCCCCAGAGCAGCGGGACTCCACAGCTGATCCATCCTGCTGCAGCAGGGGAGGCTTAGCCTCCCCAAGCCTCTTATACCGGGTGCCTATGTGTGTAACCCTTTTACATAAAAAGTATTTGGTTTGGACCAGAATTGGAATTCACCAGCAACTTCTCAATTTATTTTTTTGTTTTTTCTCCATCCTCACAATAATTGAGGCAATTAAAATGCTGTGTTCTGAACCAAACTTTTACTGATACTAAAAAAAAAAAAAAAACAACCAATATGGCGCAGACAGGAATAGTCAAAAGCAACAAACAGCAATTGAATTATTTACCAGTATTTCTGGTGCTTTATATCCTAACTCCAAATCCCAGAGAGAGTCCAATTTTCTTGTTAATAGCTGAAGATCACTATAGATCAAACACATTCTTCTTATAGTTCTCAGTTGCAGCTGCAAAAAGGTTGAGGGACTCTGAGATTGCATGGGGACAGAAATCTTACTTGTCCCCACAAGAATTTAACCTGTCCCGCAAGAATTTAATGGTACATAAAAAAAATATTCCCGTCGGCTCTCTTGGACTCTCTGTCTGATTTCGAGCCACAGCACTGCAGACAAGGAAAGAACGGAAGTTGGAATTTGGAACAATCTGGTGCGCACATGTAAGACTTGTCTCTAATTCACTGGCATTGTGTGCTGAGAAGTTGCCACATGCATGCGCCAGTAGGTCGGGTGACATCTGATGCTTGTGCCTGTGTCAGAGCTGAGGTCTGCGCATCAGCCTGGGAGCAGAGAGGATTAATAGTAACATAGTAAGTGACGGCAGATAAGACCTGAGCGGTCCATCCAGTCTGCTCAGTAGTCGCACTCGTTATTAATTCATGAATAAATCAACAATGAATGTGATGTTATATTATTTATTATGGTCTTTCTTTGGTGATTCTGGGACATAGACCATAGAAATCCGCCTGGCCCTATCCTTATGTTCCAACTGCTAGAGTTGCCGTTGAAGCCCACTCCAACCTATTCATCTTCTCATTTGTGGGAAACACTGTAAAAGTCTGTCCAGCACTGTCCTCATGTTCCAGCCACTGAAGTTGCTGTTTAAGCCCTTTCTAGCCCATCCTAAACCAAATTGCCATATATGAGACACAGACCATACAAGTGGCCCTAGTTTATCACAGCCAGAGTCACCATCTAAGCATCACTCAACACATCCACACACATGCAGCCATTTAAGTTTAGATTTTTTATAACTTCCATTTTCTAATTAGAGGTCCTCTGTGTTCATCCCACATCTTTTTGAATTCTGTCATCATTTATGTCTCTACCACCTCCTTAATGGAAGACTTTCGCATCTGTGCTGTTTAAAGCAAGGAGGAGGAGACAACACTGAAAGAATGTGGTACTTGGTAAGTGAGAGGCTGGTGCAGGTGCAACTTCCACTTCCACAGGAACCCCGCAGGAACTGTTTCCATTCCCATGGGAACCCTGCAGAACTGTTTCCATCCCTACAGGTTCCATGGGATTTCCGTGAACCTTGTTCCCATGCAGGTCTCTACTCCTGAGACTCCAATGCTGGTGTTAAAAATCTGGATAACATGAGGTGTACTTGGATCCTCAGAAGCCCCATATCTTTAGATAGTAAAGTTCCTTCTGCCCAGTAGATGTTCCTGAATCACCAGTGGATGGAAACAGTCCATGTCCGCTTGCTAGAAAATGCACATGTAGCCCAGTCTGTCGTTTCTCCTTAGTTTCTTAAAATGGATATAGAGGGTTTCCTCGGGCACCTTTATAGGGTAGATGCTTAAGTGGCTTCTGTTACCTGTATACTCCTAGATCACCCCATGAACTATTTTACCAGCTAGGGCAGGACAGTATAAAGTTTGAAGAACTTCTTGGTCTAAGGCTTTGGGCTTAAAAGATTCTCCCCTTGTGTGTATGGTCAGAGGCCAGGGAGGCTCAAGAGTCTAAGACAGTTGTGCAAATGTGCAACAAAGTTTTTATATTAAGGGGGAATTTCTTACTAAAACATTCTCTGTTTGTAATATTAACTTCTTCTTCCTTCTGGAAGAAGTTAGAAAGTGTTAGGCAGCTACTGATGACAGATATAAGGTAAACTTATAGCGGGGCATCAATATGATGTCCAAATGGTGAAACAAGCGTTTACTGGCAAACATTTAAAAATGTTAAGTCCATAATGGAAGAAATAAACTTGTTGCAATATTCCAAAATAACACAAAAAAATCCCATTTAAAGTTAGGATGCACTGCGAACATCATGGAGATAAACATGTCTGCCAATCGGAAATACACATTGCAAAACAACTAAATGCATTCCAACTAAAACTCAACACAGAAAAAACAGTGTCTCACCATCTCTTCCCAATACAACATGTATAAACCCACAAACATAAACACCCCAGGATACACCCTTCCTATCTCAGACAACCTGAAAATTATCAGCGTTACAATCGACCGGAACCTCTCAATAGAGAACCAAGCGAAATCCACAATAAAGAAAATGTTCTATTCAATGTGGAAACTCAAACACGTGAAACCATGGAAACTCAAACGCGTGAAACCATTCTTCCCGAGGGAAATATTCCGCAACTTGATGCAATCAATGGTACTAAGCCACGCAGACTACTGCAATGGAATTTATGCAGGATGCAAAGAACAAATCATAAAGAAACTTCAGACCACTCAAAACACAGCAGCCAGACTTATATTTGGAAAAACGCGGTTTGAATGCGCCAAACCCCTCCAAGAAAAACTGCACTGGCTCCCAATCAAAGAACATATTGCTTTCAAAATCTGCACCCTGGCTCATAAAATTATTTACGGCGAAGCCCCGGTATACATGACAGACTTCATAGACCTGCCAACCAGAAACACAATAGGATCAGCTCGAACATACCTAAATCTCCACTACCCAAGCTGCAAAGGAATCAAATACAAATCAACTTATGCATCCAGCTTTTCCTATTTTAAGCGCACAACTATGGAACGCACTGCCAAAAGTCGTAAAAATAACGTATGACCACCTAAATTTCCGGAAATCACTAAAAACAAACCTGTTCAAAAAGGCATACCCCACCGACCCAACATAAAAGCCTGAATATCTGCAACACAATGAAACCAAAGCTTGTAATGGACATAACTTAACTCTTCCTCTAATGTATCTGTCACACATGAACCTTATTCTACCACAACATCACCTTGTATTTGTTCATACCGGAATTGGCGAACGCCGATACGGTACTATGTAAGCCACACTGAGCCTGCAAATAAGTGGGAAAATGTGGGATACAAATGTAATAACTAAACATGCAACGGCGGTACTGTTCCTCACATCGAGAACATGTCCGCAGCAATGAGAGCACATTCCCTCCATGTGCAAAACATGCATACATATTTCCTGCACGTGGAAGAATGTTCCTCAGTGTGGCCAGTAACGAGGCACAGGAGAGAGAGATTCAAGCATCACCACCACCTGCCACCCCAGGTGTCTTCATGAGGGCATGGAGATTCATTGGAAACAGCCTGGAAAGGTGAGTGTGAAGCAGTGCCTCCCAGGATCACAGCATCACTCAAGTGCAAGCAGCATAGATAGGTAGGGTGACATACAGTAAGTTCTCTTTGTTGTTGCAATACATGTTATTGAAATTTTCATAAGAATGATTTAAAAAAACCAAAACATAGGTGTCAGAGTTTCCAGAATATCCATTGGTAATTAAGGGGCCCCGTCCACTAATTGTTCAGTGCAGAAATGAGGGACTTCACATATCTGGACCCTCACCCCCCCCCCCCCCCCCCCCCAGCCCTAGCATGCTGGTCCACGTCTACATACTGATGGGAATGTTGGCAGCAGCTCACTAAAATACATTGACCCACCTCAAAGCACACTTGGTTTATCCCACTGCCCATTCCCCACCTCCCAGGAACAGTGCACATGCTCCACAGAAAGGCCACGATGCCACCTTTCTGTCCCCATGGCCACTTTAGCTCACAACAGCACCTGTACCTGTGTATTGCATACCCATCCCATCACCCTGCCCCCCTCCACACACAGTCTATGTGAAGAGCGTTGCACAACAAAATAATGTATGTGATGCCAAAAAGGCCCATCACTTGAACCGTGTCGCCACCAACTTTTGTAGGAGATTCGATACAAAGGCATTATAACATCCTCATTTTGTTTTCCATTCCTTTCCTAATAATATCTAACATTCTATTTGCTTTCTTAGCCGCAGAAGGTTTCAATGTATCATCAACAATGATCCCTTTCTTGGTCTGTGACTCCTAATGTGGAACCTTGCATGACGTAGCTTTAATTCGGGTACCTCTTTCCCACATGTATCACTTTGCAGTTGCTCACATCAAATGTCATCTGCCATTTAGATGCCCAGTCTCGTAAGGTCCGCTTGTAATTTTTCACAATCCTCCCGCGATTTAACGACTTTGAATAACTTTGTGTCATCAGCAAATTTAATTACCTCACTAGTTACTCCCATCGCTAGGTCATTTATAAATATGTAAAAATAACACCACAGATGTAGAGATCGGTAGGACCCAAAGCAGTACAAAACAAGTAAGGTCATAACACAGTTTATACCAAGTTGTTTAACCACCCTTAGGTTTTACCTTTGGGTTTAACGTAAGGTCTAGATAAATTAATTTAAACAATCTATGTTTAAGGCATGTGCCCTAATTATGAAATACTTGGTAGCAATAATGAAACAGTGATGGAATATTCAAATAGACAGCCAACAGATGTATTTTCCACTGAAAATAATTAACTTTGTATGAACTTGGTGGCTAATACTGTGCTACTTGCTATTTTGTTTTTTTGTCAGTGTATTGTTTGCATGCATAATAAAATCAAAAAAATATTTTTCTGTCGCAGCTTAATTAACAAAACCACATGATTTCCTACTGGATCATATTCATACATGTGAAGGAGATAGTTCTATTTGAGAAGCTTGTTAACACAGACTGCACTATTTCAAAACAAGAAACGCAAGAAAGGGAAACACAAAACTGCAGAAATCCAATGCTGTTGAAGAAAGGGCTCTGATGGAAACCTAAGCAAAGAACATTTGACAATTACCAAATTGTAGACTGTGGCGATTATTGTATGAATGGGTTAGCCCTGTGGTTCCCATATCTGGTCCTAGAGGCACCCCAGGCAGTCAGGTTTTCAGGATATCCACAATGAATATCCATGAGAGATATTTGCATGCACTTTCTCCATGCAGATCTCAGATGAATATTCATTGGGGATATCCTGAAAACCTGACTGCCTGGGGTGCCTCCAGGACCAGGTTTGGGAACCACGGTCATATGCATTCATCAGAACTGAACACTATACCATCCAGGCCAAAGAAGCAGAGCTCTGCCAGCTCCACCAGCAGGGCTGCCTCCAGGACCAAGTTTGGGAACCAGTGATATATGGACTTTAATGGCATTGTTCCTTATCCCCAGTTCTGTACAGGTTGCCCAAAGTCAGGCACACAATTTTGGGCACAGATCACAGATTTGCACATAAAGTAATTGGCTAAGTTGGTCATAACAATAAGTGGCCTTAACAAGTGTTAATTGGCACTAATTACTGGTTACGCACATATCTGCTCTGTGCCTCTATTGTATAATCTGCGTGCCTAATTCATCTCATGTGCACCTCCAAAGAGGGTGTGACCAAAGGAGGGACATGGGCAGGGCATGAGATGGTCGTTCCCAGGATTTAGGAGTAGAGATATAGTTAGGCACAAATATTTATACCAGCCTTTGTCAGATGTAATTGCTCACGTCTAAAGTTAGATACAAAAAAACATTCTATAAAGACAGATCCACACAGAACTGCCTTTATAGAATTTACACATAGCACGCATTAGCCTAGTGCCTAATCTTGGGCACCCTATACAGAACTAAATAAAATAAAAAAGACCCATCCATTCTTCCTCTTCGATTACTTCAATGCCAGACATAGTGGTTATGTTGTAGAATCTTCATCCTGGAGTATGAGATCAAATAACCACAAGACCAATTTCCCCTTCATACAGCAATACTGCTGACCATTTTTGATCTCTGGCTTTACCCTCAGTTTGTTACCCGTATGGATCCTCTGTATTTTTTTAGTTCTTATTTTCTTCAGTTAGCATATGCCAGTATTATTATAACATGATCTTGTAGTGAGTAAAACTGTTTTCATATTAAAATTTAACTGAATACTTGTTATTGATAACTTACTATTGTTATTGTAGTATTATCTCTGAAGAGGACTAATTTCCAGAAACTCCCTACAAGTGGACTGGAGGATGATTCTGCCACAGGGGGAGCCACAGCTGCTGACATGGCTTTCTTGGCTGATGGTGGCTGCAGGATTACTTTCCTTCCTAATGCTACGCTGGGTGCATGTACCTTATGGCCGTTACTCCTCACACATATTTGGACCGCAACTGCCTGTGCGCCTGGCTTGGTTCATGCAGGAGTTACCAGCACTGGTGTTGCCTCTCTACCTGCTGGTGACCCGGCCCACCTTACATCTTGCACATACTGCCAACTGTGTGTTGCTGGCAGCCTTCTTGTGCCACTACCTGCATAGGTGAGTCACATGGCCAGGGCAGGGTGACATATGTCATATTCACACTGGTACCCTCCCCATTTGGCAAGCCTTCCTTGGAGGTCCTTATAACTATTGAGCTAACACTAACCTAAGTATCATCCCCCAAATTCTATAAAGATGCACACCCAAATTATAGAACAAGATCAGTTGTGCAGATAAATTAATAATGAGCTGATAACCGGTGTTAACGAGCAATTATAGACTGTAGTTGGCATTAATTTGCACCGATTAGCAGTTATGTGCATAACTGTTCTTAGTTGGTATTCTATAAATTGCATACCCAAACTCTATTGCACACACCTGCCAGGGGTGTGTGGATATGGGAGTGTTATGGGCAGGCCAAGGGTATGCCTAGCAGTTACGTGCACAAGTTATAGAGTATTAGCATTTATGCACCTAACTGCCTACCTACACTTAGGTGCCAACATTTATACCAACCTTTGAGATGGCTAAGTGCTTTCCTAAAGTTAGGCATATATATGTGGACTTAAGCTAGTATTCTATAGTTATCATTACCATTATAGAATCTGCACTTAGCACACCAGGTCCTGGCACCTATCTTTAAGCACTCTTTCTTGAATTTACCCCTATGTCCATTATAGGGGCCTCTGGTCTTCAGTGTTGCCAAAGGAAGGGCCTCCAAGTCTGCCTATTCCTGCAGAATTCTCCATGGAATTATGGTTGGTGCATCAGTAGCAATCCTCATGTCTTTCTTCCTGGCCATTGCATTCCTGGTTTGTTTGGACTACAGCAGCAGCTTGGTACCACAGGCCACATTCTCCTCTGCCACTGTTGTGCTTTAAATCACAAGAGACATGATGCTGTTGGATTCAAAACACAACACCAGTCCCAGGCACCAGATGAGGAGGACATGTTGGATTCAAAACACAACACCAGTCCCAGGCACCAGATGAGGACATGGCCGAAGGCACTATGCTATTGCAGTTGTCTTATAGCCAAATCATAATTGGGAGGGAAGGGCAAGATTGAGGGGGATGGGAATAGTGGAAGGAGAGTGAGGGTATCAAAGTGTATGCGGATGGGGGCGGGGAGAATGAGTAAGGAGATAACGGTAAGAGTGAGCAATGGATAAAGAGGGAGAGGGATCAGAAGAGCTATAGGGTGTGAATGAGTAGCCTGGATGTGGGAGACGGTATCAGCATTGGAAGGGTGTGAGTAGATCATTCTTTCCTGATCCTAGATTCCTCTCCCCCAAGTCTCCTCTTTCTCTTCCCTCTTCTTGATTCTATCCTCTCCTCCCTCTGTGCTTCCATCCTCTATCCTTCTGGCCCTTCTGCCTAAGTTTCCTCCGCTATTGCCCTCTTCTGAGATCCTCTCTTTTCCAACCCCCAGATTCTACTTCCTCCTCCTTTTCCAGTACCAAGATCCCCTCCCCCCCCCAAAAAAAATAAATAAAGAATCAAATGAACTGGTCACGTCAATGTTAGAAAATGACATTATTTAAATTATAAAAAGCTACAGTTTTTAATATGCAAATATATGCAAACATCCACAATTCCTTTTGAGAAAGTTTGCAAAAAAACTTTTCTCTTCTTGCTGTAGAGCAGGGTTTTCCAGAACTTTCCTGAGAGACCCCACAGCTAGTTGGATTTGTAGGAATATACCTGACAAAAATCTGCATGGTCAGGAGACTCAAAATAGGCAATTGATCTTTTTATATTCACTGTGGATATCTTGAAAACCTAGCTGTGGGATCCCTATTGTGGTCTTGGAAATCTCTGCTGTAGAACCTACCGGGTGTGGGAAGAAATTGTGAGTTGTGGTTATTATGCTTGAATTGGAACTTCAGAGTTCTTTCCTGGTGACCTCCATAGCCAGTCAGGTTTCTCGAGTATACACAATGAATATAAATGAGATAGTATTGTATATATTGTGTTAACAAGTGATGGTTTGTGTCCTGCTTCTTCATTTTGGATAAAACTGGCTCTGGAGCTTCATGGATAGTTTGGAAAACCTGGGCCTGAGATTTTTGATTGGTACCATTTCTTTAGGTTTTTTTTGTAGAGGTCTTGGAAGGTTGTTTTTTTTTTTTTTTTTTTTTGTTACATTTGTACCCCGCACTTTCCCACTCATGGCAGGCTCAATGCGGCTTACATGGGGCAATGGAGGGTTAAGTGACTTACCCAGAGTCACAAGGCGCTGCCTGTGACCGAAGTAGGAATTGAACTCATGGCTTGTTGAAGGTCAGATTCTTCTGATTGGTTTGGTCAGCTTCTAGGAAATCCGTGAATATTTGCGAATTCTAGTGGGAAAACCTCCATTAATATTCACCAGTAGACAATAAAAAAAAGCCACAATGGGTCCAGTGATAATCCCTACCTAACTCCCACCTTCCACAACAAAAAAATAAGATTTCCATAAAAAAAAAGTAAGATTTGGTTGAACCTATACATTTTTTTCATACATTAATCACATCAAGTGCAAACAATTTTTCCAAGAACTAATTTATCTCTTTGTATATATTTCACTGGTTTATTTTGCCCCACCATATTTATTAAATACCAGTTAGTTGAGCCAGGTTATTTTGAGATTCAGAAAATATTGACTCTATTTATACCGAGCAGAGGCATACCTAGCATACTTGACACCCGGGGCTGATCTTTTTTTTAACCACCCCCCCCCCCCCCCCATGAAAAAAATATTTTTAGCAATAATCATGAAATGAGATAAATGGTCAGAAAAGAAATAGACAGTAAAAAGTAAAAGATTAATACTATTTTTTTAAAGTATCTTTATTAAGTCAAAGTGTCATAAACATACAATAGCACAAAATAGCCACCAAAGTGTGCTCCAACATTTGTAGCTGCACTCCTGCATACATCGAGCTACTACCAGCTACATAACTAACAAAAATAAGCAACCATAAATTCTCGCCGTTGACTCACTTTTTCCATTTTAACCCCTTACCCTTAACAGTCACATGTCGACTATCGTTCCCCTCCCCTACACTGGCTCCCACTCAAAGAACGCATCACGTTCAAAACATATACCCTAGTTCACAAAATCATTCACGGAGATGCCCCAGCCTACATGGAAAAATCATCCTGCACATTCCTCAATCTTCACTTCCCCAACTGTAAAGGTCTAAAATACAAACTAACACATGCGTCAACCTTTTCCTACTTGAGCACACAATTCTGGAACGCACTGCCGCGCAGCCTGAAAACGATCTACGAATTAACTAACTTCCGCAAACTACTGAAGACCCATCTCTTCAACAAGGCATACCACAAAGATCAACAAATGTGAATCCCTACACGTATATCCAGAATTGTCTTACAACATTTGCTTGTTACTCTACTATCATGTTTCATCACTATCATAGTACCCAAGATCCTTATGTTATACTAAATGTATAGTCTCCTATACATGTCCATCATTCATGATGTATTGTAAGCCACATTGAGCCTGCAAAGAGGTGGGAAAATGTGGGATACAAATGCAATAAATAAAATAAAATGAATAAGTCTGTGCCATATTAGAATATGTCAGTCAGTACACGGAGCACAACTTTAATAACCTAAGATTTCAACAATAATTGTTAATTAGTGGGGATCTGACAGTAGTAAAAAGGATTAGACCATCACGGCACCACCCCCTCTACACTACTACTTATAATTTCTATAGCGCTAGACATACGCAGTGTGTACACTTGAACATGAAGAGATAGTCCCTGCTCAACAGAGCTTACAATCTAAACAGGACAAATAACGGATAAGCTGTGGTAATACATGAGAAATCTCACATGAAGTCTAGCTCATTTGCATCTCATATTTAAATTTTACAGACATTTTCGTGAATTACATGAGAGAATGAACTACTGCTTATCTCTTAAATCATTCTAATGGTTCCAAAGGGAAGGCATAGAAGTAGGAAAGGCAGCAAGAGGAAAGGTAGTTTATCCTTCAGAGGCCTATGGCTAGTAGCAGCACCACCAACAAAAAAAAAAAAAAAGAGAGATTTAAAATGAGAATAGTAGCCAAAATAAGAGAAAAATGGATGCCTGGGTGGGAAAACGAAAATAAAACTCAGTGCAGTGGTGCAACTTGCGACGGACTTGGAGAGAAGAGTCAGGAGGACTCAGCATCCCTTTGGAAAACTAAACTAAAATCTACAAGGGGTAGGGATTTCTCTTAAAAAGAAACGGAAACAACCTCACAATGACTTCTCAAAGATAAAATAACTTAACAACCATAAATCATCATTACAAAGATCTGTTTGTTTAACAGGACAGGAGAAAATTGATCATACCAGCTAAGCTGGTACATCAATTTTAATCAAAGAAACCACTACCTGCTTGGAATTATTTCAGCTGCCTGTCCTTTAGTCTCAAAAATAAATTGAGTCATCAACAAGTATCCAGACTGCAACTCACTCTATGCAGGTCCGGAGCCAGGCCAGCCAAACACCAAGAGATGTACTGCAGCAGGAAGGCGGAAGGCCAAGGCGCACGAGGAACACGAACGAGGAAGGCGTCTGGCGACTCTGGCGTCATGACGTCACATCAGATGGGCGGGACTCGTGTCGGACTCGGACGAAACTGAGAGGGAGGGAGAGAGAGGAACTGGGAGGAGACAAGTCAGCCTGACTGAGCCCAAGCCGCAGAGGTGTGTAAGGTGCGCGCCGGCGCCGGTGCAGCGTTAGGGCCCAGGGGAAGTCGAAACTGATGGCCGGAGCAGCAGCAGCAGAGCGCCGGAGCAGAGAAGGTAGAAGTTTTACAACACCCCCCCATTGGTTAGCACCCGGGGTGGTCCGCCCCCACTGCCCCCCCCCCCATCGGTACGCCACTGATACCGAGTACCAATTGTGGCTGTTATAGAAGAGGAACACTGCATTGACTCAGATAGTATTTCACAGGGCTATGAACAGTAATGGTCAGTGCTTTTTTTGTAGAAAAAAAGATGCCGGTATTCATTGTGGACGGAGTCACCACATATGACTCCACCCCTATTATAGCCACCCCCACATTAGCCACACCCCTTATACCAGCCATAGCACATATAAACAGAAATCATCATCTATATAAATAATTCTCACCTCAAACATTCTGAAGCTCACTCTGTGGCAGGGAAACACTGGAGCCCTGCACTTAGGCTGTCATCAGGCACCACTCACTCTCACTGATAGCCCCGCCCTCAACCACGCCCCTTCCGCACATAATTCCCTACCTGAACGTTCTATGAAGCTGCAACTTCCGGTTTGTGAGGTGCCAGAGATCGGAATTTATCCCCATTACTGTTTGCCCCGCCCTCGCGTCAAACGTGATGACGTTGAGGGCGGAACAGTAATTGGCTGCCCAATGCACAGCAGCAAACAGCGACCCAGGCAGGGGGAGCAGTACATGTTTCCCTACTCCTGCTCCTGCATACGAATCACTGGAGACTGCTGCCTGCCAGATGCCGCTCCTCTGCACCACCCCCCTCTCCCCCTGAGAGAAGTCGCCGGTGCAGGGAGAAAAAAAACTAGCTGCTCACCCCCCCCCCCCCCCCCACACACACACAACTGGCTCGCAGAACACTGAAACACCCTCCCCTCTCACATTCTGCTCAGCTGCCCATCCCACACCAGTGTTGCCAGGTGGGCGGTTTTACCGCCCAATTGGGCGGTTTTCCGCGACCCGCCGCAGGAAATTTTTGCCCGCGGCGGGTTGCGGTTTTTTGGGCGGCTTTTTGGGTTTCTGTGCGGTTTTTTGGGCGGCTTTTTGCCTTTTTCGGCCGCGGGGGGGGCGGGGTTAGTGACGTTTTTTGGGCGGGGTTAGTGACGTTTTGGGCGGGCCGATGACGTGGGAGGCGGGGCCGATGACGGGGAGGCGGGGCCGGTGACGGCGGGGCCGGTGACGGCGGGGGCGGGGGTGATGACGCGGGGGTGGGGGTGTCAGGGGCGGGGTTTGTGTTTGGGCGGGTTTTGGGCTGGTTTTTGGGCTGGATTGGGCTAGAAAAAAATTTTCCACCTGGCAACCCTGTCCCACACACTCAAACAAAAAAGGAAACTGCTCAGCTCGCCTTCCCATGGACGAGAAGAAAAAAAAAGGGAAAAAGCACTGAGTGAAGCCTGAAACCCCCCCCCCCCCCCCCCCCCCCCCGGAACACTGGTGCCGGCACTGAAGCGGTGAAAAGCCTACCTGCAAAGAAAATGTTCAGCTGCCGATCCCACGAGAAGAAAAGAGAAAAACCGGCAATGTCATTGAAGTGCTGAACAGACTCCCTCCTCATTTTCAAAGCAGCTGCCCTTCCGAAAATAAATAAATAAAACGAAAGCGATGCACACCCTCCCTCCACAGTTAACACTGTGCTGCCCAAAGCAAACAAACACGGAACAAAGGTAAGCAGCTAGGCACCATGGCTAAATACAATAATCTCTGTCTTCAAGTAGGACCCAAGAGGGAGGGGGCCTCCAACACACACATAAGGACAGCAACGGAAGGAGGGGGTCATGGAAATCACTATCTCTCACACACACAAACACACAGTCTCTATCACACCCACACAGACACACTATCACACACACTCACTCTCGGACTCACACAGGCTGTCTCTCTGTCTTACACACACTCTCACTCACACAAACAAACGCTGTCACAATGACTGCCCCTGTGGTCCTGCACACACACTCTCTCACATCAGGGGGTCATGGAACTCTGTTCCACACTGTCTCTATGACCGCCCCTGTGGTCGGGCACACACACTGTCACAACAGATGGAATTAGAGCAAAGGAAGGAAGGGGGCCAACAAAATCGGTTCCACACACACACTGTCTATCTCTCTGTCACACAAACACACAGTCTGTATAACACACACACTCTTTCAATCCCTCTGTCTCACACACTTACTCTCGGACTCACACAGTCTGTCTCTCTGTCTTCCACACACTCTGACCCACACAAACAGTCTATCACAATGACCGCCCCTGGTCTTACAACATGGAAACACATCATTTACAAATGAAACAAGTATTGCATCTCCTTAAAACGCTTTTATACAAACTGTATGGTTACAAAAAACAAAAAAAAAAAACTTTGCTAGCGCCCGTTTCCTTTAAAACAGAAACGGGCCTTTTTTACTATATATAATAAAACACACCTCCAACATTCTGAAGCCGAGAAAGCATTGAAGCCTTGAAGCATTCCTGCAATGTTCCAGAACTACGTGTCATCAATTGAGGTGATGAACCTTACAGAGCACACGAATCTTTCAAGGCTTGAAGGCTTCACTTTCTCTCTCTCTCTCTCACACACACACTCACTCTCTGTCTCTCACATACACTCTCTCTCACACACAGAGTCACACACACTCTCTCTCTCTCTCTCTGACACAAACACACACACACTCTGTCTTTCTCTCTCACTCATTCTCTCTCACATACACACTCCATCTCTCACCCACACACTCTCTCTCTCTCTCTCTCTCTCTCTCTCTCAAACATACACACTCTGAGCAAAGGGGGCATGGAACAAGCTGGGGAGGAGAGGGAGGGGGCATGGAACTTGGTGGGAATGGGGGGGCAACAACTCGGAGGGGAGGAGAGAGAGGGAGGGAGGAGAGGAGAAAGAGGGAGAGGAGAGGGAGGGGGCCTGCACCTCGGATGGAAGAGGGGAGGAGAGGGAGGGAGGGAAGGAGGGGGTCATGGAACTCGGAGCCCCACACACACTCACTCTCTGTCTCTCACATACACTCTCTCTCACACACTCTATCTGTCTCATACACACACTCTCTCTCTCTCTCTCTCTCTCTCTCTCACACACACACACACACATACACTCTGTCTCTCACACGCTCTCTCTCTGACACAAACACACACACACTCTGTCTATATCTCTCATTCTCTCTCACTCACACACACACTCCATCTCTCACACACACTTTCTCTCTCACACACACTCTCTCTCTCAAACATACACACTCCGAGGAAAACCTTGCTAGCGCCCGTTTCATTTGTGTCAGAAACGGGCCTGTTTTACTAGTTGAAAATATTATACTAGTATAGGAGAAAAAAATAATGTGATTTTTTTTTCATTATAAATAATTTCTGTAAGCTGTTGCTCCAGTATACCCAGTGCAAAATAAGACAGCAGATGTAAATTCTCAAATTGGACGTATTCCAGACACTAAAATGAAAATAAAAAGATTTTTTCTACCTTTGTTGTCTGGTGACTTTGTTTTTCTGATTCTGCTGCTATCTGTCCTCTTAACTCTGTTTCCAGGGCTTCCTTTCCATCTATTTCTTTACTACATCCGTAAGTAAAAGCTGGGTCCTCCGCAGACTTGACTGTCCAGTGGATCCAGCTTCTGCCTATTTTCTACATCCATGTGCAGTTTTTCTCCTCTCTTCATTTTCCCTCATCTCCTTCCTCACTCTTCCCTCGCCTCCATCCATGTCCAGCATTTCTTCTCTCTCCTCCTCTTCCCTGCCCTTCCCTCCATCCACCCATGTCCAGCATTTCTGCTCTCTCCCTTCCCTCTCCTCCATCCACCCATGTCCAGCAAGCAACTCTCCTCTGCCCCCTGCCCTCCCCTCCATCCACCCATGTCCAGCATTTCTTCTCTCTCTTGCTCCCTTCCCTCTCGTCCAGCGACCCTCCTGTCCTCCCTTCCCTCTCCTCCATCCACCCATGTCCAGTGACCCTCCTGCCCTCCCCTGCCATCCACCTATGTCCAGAAACCGCCCTCCCCTGCCATCCACCTATGTCCAGCGACCCTCCTGTCCCCCCTGCCATCCACCTATGTCAAAAATTTATATCAGGCGTGGATGCTGTTCAAAAACACCATCCTGGAAGCCCAGGCCAAATATATTCCGCATATTAAACAAGGAGGATGGAAGACCAAACGACAGCCCGCATGATTAAAAAGTGAGGTGAAGGGAGCTATTAGAGCTAAAAGAAAATCCTTCAGAAAATGGAAGAAGGAACCGACTGAAAATAATAAGAAACAGCATAAGGAATGTCAAGTCAAATGCAAAGCGCTGATATGGAAGGTTGAGTGTAAGACCTGTGAGTTCTTGTACCAAGTAGAGCGCTGCCGAGCCCGGTACTCGGACCAGGTTCTGCTTAGCGGCCGGACAACCCCGGGTTTCACCTTCGCTGACCGCTGTTCCCCAGAGGTTGAGCCCCTAGGTGCGGGCGGCCTGCAGGGCTTATGAGATGGAGCAGGAAGCGGGGTGATGAAAGTGACAGCCAGACAAGCAATAGGCAAGTACATAAGTATTGCCATACTGGGAAAGACCAAAGGTCCATCGAGCCCAGCATCCTGTTTCCAACAGTGGCCAATCCAGGTCACAAATACCCGGCAAGATCCCAAAAATGTACAAAACATTTTATACTACTTATCCCAGAAATAGTGGATTTTCCCCAAGTCCATTTAATAATGGTCTATGGACTTTTCCTTTAGGAAGCTGTCCAAACATTTTTAAAACTCCGCTAAGCTAACCGCCTTTACCACATTCTCTGGCAATGAATTTTAGAGTTTAATTACATGTTGAGTGAAAAAAAACTTTCTCTGATTCGTTTTAAATTTACTACTTTGTAGCTTCATCGCATGCCCCCTAGTCCTAGTATTTTTTGGAAAGCGTGAACAGTCGCTTCACATCTACCTGTTCAACTCCACTCATTATTTTATAGACCTCTATCATATCTCCCCTCAGCCACCTTTTCTCCAAGCTGAAGAGCCCTAGCTGCTTTAGTCTTTCCTCATAGGGAAGTCATCCCATCCCCTTTATCATTTTCGTCGCCCTTCTCTGCACCTTTTCAGACAGCTAGGTCCCTTTCTTGGACTGTGACTCCTAACGTGGAACCTTGCATAACGTAGCTATAATTAGGGTTCCTTTTTCCCACATGCAGCACTTTGCACTTGCTCACATTAGAATATAAGTAATGCCACACTGGGAAAAGACCAACCTGCTTATAATCGAACGAGAAAAATGCCCAAATTCCGACCTAAATCGGGAGATGGACGTTTATCTCACAAAAACGAATAACGCGGTATAATCGAAAGCCGAACTTGGACGTTTTCAACTGCACTCCATCGCGGAAGCGTACAAAGTTGACGGGGGCGTGTCGGAGGCGTGGTGAAGGCGGGGCTGGGGCACGGTTATCACCCGAACAGAGATGTGCGCCTTTCGCCGATAATGGAAAAAAAGTATGCGTTTGTAGCTAGAATTTAGGGCACTTTTCCTGGACCCTGTTTTTTCACGAATAAGGCCCCAAAAAGTGCTCTAAATGACCAGATTACCCCCAGAGGGATCGGGGATGACCTCCCCTGACTCCCCCAGTGGTCACTAACCCCCTCCCACCACAAAGAATGATGTTTCACAACTTTTTATTTTCACCCTCAAATGTCATACCCACCTCCCTGGCAGCAGTATGCAGGTCCCTGGAGCAGGTGTTAGGGGGTGCAGTGAACTTCAGGCAGGTGGACCCAGGCCCATCCCCCCCCCCCCCCCCCCACCTGTTACAATTGTGCTGCTTAATGCTTAGTCGTCCAACCCCCCCAAACCCACTGTACCCACATGTAGGTGCCCTGCTTCACCCCTTAGGGCTATAGTAATGGTGTAGACTTGTGGACAGTGGGTTTTGAGGGGGATTTGGGGGGCTCAACACACAAGGGAAGGGTGCTATGCACCTGGGAGCTCTTTTACCTTTTTTTTTTGTTTTTGTAAAAGTGCCCCCTAGGGTGGCCGGTTGGCATGTGAGGGGGACCAGTGCACTACGAATCCTGGCCCCTCCCACGAACAAATGCCTTGGATTTATTCGTTTTTTAGAGCTGGGCGCTTTCATTTTCCATTATTGCTGAAAAACAAAAACGCCCAGCTCACAAATTGTCGAATAAAACATGGACGTCTATTTTTTTCGAACATATGGTTCGGTCCGCCCCTTCACGGACCCGTTCTCAGAGATAAACGCCCATGGAGATAGACGTTTTCATTCGATTATGCCCCTCCAAGGGTCCATCGAGCCCAGCATCCTGTCCATGACAACTTCCCAAATGTACAAACATTCTATACATGTTATTCCTGGAATTGTGGATTTTTCCCGAGTCCATTTAGTAGCGGTTTATGGACTTGTCCTTTAGGAAACTGTCTAACCCCTTTTTAAACTCTGCCAAGCTAACCACCTTCACCACGTTCTCCGGCAACGAATTCCAGAGTTTAATGGTCAGTGCTTGGGTGAAGAAACGTTTACTCCGATTTGTTTTAAATTTACTACACTGTAGTTTCATCGCATGCCCCCTAGTCCTAGTATTTTTGGAAAGCGTGAACAGACACTTCGCATCCACCTGTTCCACTCCACTCATTATTTTATATACCTCTATCATGTATCCCCTCAGCCGTCTCTTCTCCAAGCTGAAAAGCCCTAGTCTCCTTAGTCTTTCTTCAAGTCGTACTATCCCTTCTATCATTTTAGTCGCCCTTCGCTGCACCTTTTCCAATTCTACTACATTTTTCTTGAGATGCGGCGACCAGAATTGAACACAATACTCAAGGTGCAGTCGCACCATGGAGTGACACAACGGCATTATAACATCCTCACACCTGTTTTCCATACCTTTCCTAATAATACCCAACATTCTATTCGCTTTCCGAGCCACAGCAGCACACTGAGCAGAAGGTTTCAGTGTATTATCGACGACGACACCCAGATCCCTTTCTCGGTCCATAACTCCTAACATGGAACCTTGCATGACGTAGCTATAATTCGGGTTCTTTTTTCGCACATGCATCACCTTGCACTTGCTCACATTAAACGTCATCTGCCATTTAGACGCCCAGTCTCCCTGTCTCGTAAGGTCCTTCTGTAATTTTTCACAATCTTGTCATGAGTTAACGACTTTGAATAACTTTGTGTCATCAGCAAATTTATTTACCTCGCTAGTTACTCCCATCTCTAAATCATTTATAAATATATTAAAAAGCAGCGGTCCTAGCACAGACCCCTGAGGAACCCCACTATCTACCCTTCTCCATTGTGAATACTGCCCATTTAACCCCACTCTCTGTTTCCTATCCTTCAACCAGTTTTTAATCCACAATAGGACATTTCCTCCTATCCCATGACTCTCCAGTTTCCTCTGTAGCCTTTCATGAGGTACCTCGTCAAATGCCTTTTGCAAATCCAGATACACAATATCAACCGGCTCCCCTTTGTCCACATGTTTGTTTACTCCTTCAAAGAATTGAAGTAAATTGGTCAGGCAAGATTTCCCCACACAAAAGCCATGCTGACTCAGTCTCAGTAATCCATGTCCTCAGATGTGCTCTGTAATTTTGTTTTTAATAATAGCCTGTACCATATTCCCCGGCACCGACGTCAGACTCACCATTCTATAATTTCCCGGATCTCCCCTGGAATCTTTTAAAAAATGGATGTTACATTGGCCACCTTCCAATCTTCCGGTACCATGCTCGATTTTAAGGATAAATTGCATATCACTAGCAGTAGCTCCGCAAGCTCATTTTTCAGTTCTATCAGTACTCTAGGATGAATACCATCCGATCCAGGAAATTTGCTACTCTTCAGTTTGCTGAACTGCCCCATTACGTCCTCCAGGTTTACCATGAAGTCAGTAAGTTTCTCCGACTTGTCTGCTTGAAATATCATTTCGACACTGGTATCCCACTCAAATCTTCCTCGGTGAAGACCGAAGCAAAGAATTTATTCAATCTCTCCACTACGTCTTTGTCTTCCTTGATCACCCCTTTTACCCCTCGGTCATCCAGTGGCCCAACCAATTCGTTTGCCGGCTTCCTGCTTTTAATATACCGAAAATTTTTTTACTATGTTTTTCTGCCTCTAATGCAATCTTTTTTTCGTAATCCCTCTTGGCCTTCTTTATCTGCGCCTTGCATTTGCTTTGACACTCCTTATGCTGCTTCTTGGAATTTTCAGACGGTTTCTTCCATTTTCTGAATGGAAGCCCTAATAGCTTCCTTCACCTCACTTTTCAACCAGGCCGGCTGTCTTTTGGAGTTCCGTCTTTCTTTTCTAATTAGTCATCTGCCATTTAGACGCCCAGTCTTGTAAGGTCCTCTTGTAATTTTTAAAAAGCAGCGGTCCCAGCATAGAGCTCTGGGGAACCCCACTAACTACCCTTCTCCATTGAGAATACTGACCATTTAACCCTACTCTCTGTTTTCTATCTTTTAACCAGTTTTTAATCCACGCTAGAACACTATCTCCTATCCCATGACTCTCCAATTTCCTCTGGAGTCTTTCATGAGGTACTTTGTCAAACGCCTTCTGAAAATCCAGATACATTATATCAACCGGCTCCCCTTTATCCACAAGAGAGTGATCCAGGTACAGGCAGAGTCAGTAGGCAGGCAGCAGACACGAGAGTAATCCAGGTACAGGCAGAGTCAGTAGGTAGGCAGCAGAAACGAGAGTAATCCAGGTACAGGCAGAGGCAGTAGGCAGGCAGCAGAAACGAGAGTAATCCAGGTACAGGCAGAGGCAGTAGGCAGCCAGCAGACATGAAAGTAATCCAGGTACAGGCAGAGTCAGTAGGCAGGCAGCAGACACGAGAGTAATCCAAGTACAGGCAGAGTCAGTAGGCAGGCAGCAGACACGAGAGTAATCCAGGTACAGGTACAGGCAGAGTCAGCAATGAGGAGCAAAGTAGAAGAGAAGCACACTACTAAGCAAGTAACACCTACCAAAGTAGAAGCCGAAGCAAGGAGTCTAGGGAGAGCTCACCTGATAAAGTGCTGGTGTCTGACATCAGCAGGGAGAAGGGGCACAGCCATAGGACAAGAGCAGGGGAAGAAGGAACCAGAAGACCAGTAGGAGAGAAGCAAGGGAAGCCAGGCAGAGGAAGAGCAGACCCAGGTGGGTGGAAGCAAAGCAATCAGGGAGCCTGGAAGCCAGGCAGAGAGAGAGCAGAGCCAGGTGCATGGAAGCAAAGCAATCAAGGAGCCTGCAGCCAGAGAAGAACTACACACACATGGCTCAGGGCTGTGCCAGTCAAGTGTGCGTGTCGACTGGACCCTGCGCAGCCCGAGGACGCTGCTTGTGTTGAGATAGGGGACATGACAAGAAGGACTTTAAAAAAAAGACTGTGTTGGAGGCAAAGACACATAGTAAAAAAGCCGGCAAAATAATTGGACCGGTAGATGACAGAGGGGTAAAGGGGCGATCAGGGAAGACAAAGCCATTGCAGAGAGATTAAATGAATTCTTTGCTTCAGTCTTCTCCGAGGAAGATTTGGGTGAGATACCAGTGCCAGAAATGGTATTCAAAGCTGACGAGTCAGAGAAACTGAATTCTCTATAAACCTGGAGGATATAATGGGGCAGTTCTACAAATTGAAGAGTAGCAGATCTCCTGGACTGGATGGTATTCATCCCGGAATACTGATAGAACTGAAAAACTAACTTGCGGGGCTATTGTTAGTAATATGTAATTTATCCTTAAACTCGAGCATGGTACCGGAAGATTAGAGGGTGGCCAATGTAACACCGATTTTTTTAAAAAAAGGTTCCAGAGGAGATCCGGGAAATTATAGACGTCGGTTCTGGGCAGAATGGTAGAGACTATTATAAAGAACAAAATTACAGAGCATATTCAAAAGCATGGGTTAATGAGACAAAGCCAACATGGATTTAGTGAAGGGAAAGCTTGTCTCACCAATCTACTACATTTCTTTGAAGGGGTGAACAAACATGTGGATAAAGGTGAACTGGTTGATATTGTGTATCTGGATTTTCAGAAGGCATTTGACAAAGTATCTCATGAAAGACTCCAGAGGAAATTGGAGAGTCATGGTGTCACGACTATGGTCATGATCCCTCTCTGACTCACCTTATGTCCCGACGGTCAGCTGCTGTACTGGCTACTGTCTGTAGGGTTTCTTTCCTGTGTGTTTCAAGCTGCACTTTGGGTTCTGTTTATTTCCTGCCTCTGTCCTGTAGGGTTTCCACTTCCTCTGTGTTTCAAGCCTCACTTTGGGTTCTGTGTATTTCTTGCCTTTGTCCTGTTTATTTTTTTATTTTTTTTTAATCATTTATTTATAATTTTTCATTTTACAAGGGTCACTTGCAAACAGTAATACAGAGATGATTGCACATTAATCTAATATTATAAAACGCACCGTGAACATTCTGAAGACAATGTTCTGAAGTCACTCAAACACTTCCTGAAGGGTTCGTGGATTCATGGTGTGAAGCCACCCAGCCGTCTCTGCCCCGCCCTCGCGTCAAACGTCATGACGTCGAGGGCGGGGAAAAAAAACGGATCGCGAGGGCGGAAAAAAAAACAAACAAACTGATCGCACCCACGCACGGTGCGTTTTAGTATATTAGATTTACCTCCGTGGTGGGGGTTCCGGCAGCGCAGTGTCAGGGAAGGAGGCGGCGCTCCCGACGTCTCTAGCCTTCCCTTCGCTGTGTTCCGCCTTCTTCTGACGTCAAGGATGACGTCAGAAGAAGGCGGAACAAAGCGAAGGGAAGGCTAGACGTCGGGAGCGCCGCCTCCTTTCCTGACGCTGCGCTGCTGGAACCGCCACCACGGAGGTAAATTTAAAAAGAAAAACAAAAGAAAAGGGATGTTGGGGGGAGAGAAGAGGGTGGGCAGTAAAGTTGAACAATGGGAGCAGGAGGGCAGGGGAGAAACGACAGCATGGATGCGAAGGGGGGGGCATGGATGTGAAGGGGGGGGGAAGAAGAGGGCGGGCCAGGCTGGGACATGGGAGAGAGAGGAGCATGGATGCGAGGGGGGGTCATGGAAGGAAGAGAGGGGAATTGCTGGAAAAGGAAGAATGGAGGGGGCAGGGGACAGAGGAGCATGGATTGGGAGGGCAGGCCTCAGGGAGAGAGGGAAATTGCTGGAAAGGGATGAATGGAGGGCGCAGGGGACAGAGGAGCATGGATAGGCATGGATTGGGAGGGCAGGGCTCAGGGAGAGAGGGGAATTGCTGGAAAGGGATGAATGGAGGGGGCAGGGGACAGAGGAGCATGGATGGGCATGGATTGGGAGGGCAGGGCTCAGGGAGAGAGGGGAATTGCTGGATAGGGATGAATGGAGGGGACAGATGGGCATGGATGGATATGGATTGCAGGGCAGGGCTCAGGGAGAGGGGAATTGCTGAATAGGGATGAATGGAGGGGCAGGTGACAGAGGAGCATGGATGGGCATGGATTGGGAGGGCAGGGCTCAGGGAGAGAGGGGAATTGCTGGAAAGGGAAGAATGGAGGGGGCAGGGGACAGAGGAGCATGGATTGGGAGGGCAGGGCTCAGGGAGAGAGGGGAATTGCTGGATAGGGATGAATGGAGGGGACAGATGGGCATGGATGGATATGGATTGCAGGGCAGGGCTCAGGGAGAGAGGGGAATTGCTGAATAGGGATGAATGGAGGGGGCAGGTGACAGAGGAGCATGGATGGGCATGGATTGGGAGGGCAGGGCTCAGGGAGAGAGGGGAATTGCTGGAAAGGGATGAATGGAGGGGGCAGGGGACAGAGGAGCATGGATGGGCATGGATTGGGAGGGCAGGGCTCAGGGAGAGAGGGGAATTGCTGGATAGGGATGAATAGAGGGGACAGATGGGCATGGATGGATATGGATTGCAGGGCAGGGCTCAGGGAGAGAGGGGAATTGCTGAATAGGGATGAATGGAGGGGGCAGGTGACAGGAGCATGGATGGGCATGGATTGGGAGGGCAGGGCTCGGAGAGAGGGGAATTGCTGGATAGGGATGAATGGAGGGGACAGATGGGCATGGATGGATATGGATTGCAGGGCAGGGCTCAGGGAGAGAGGGGAATTGCTGGATAGGGATGAATGGAGGGGGCAGGTGACAGAGGAGCATGGATGGGCATGGAGTGGGAGGGCAGGGCTCAGGGAGAGAGGGGAATTGCTGGAAAAGGATGAATGGAGGGGGCAGGGGACAGATGGGCATGGATTGGGAGAGCAGGGCTCACACTCTCTCTCTCATATACAATGTCTTTCTGACTCTCACTCTCACACACTCTGTCTCACACTGTATCACATTCACTCTCTTTGTGCCACACAGTCACTCACACACTCGCTTGGTCTCATACACTCACTCTCACAGAGAATCTGTGTCTCACACACACTCTCTCTCTCGCACACACACACACACTCTCTCTCACACTGTGTCTCACATACACACTTGCACACACTCTCATTCTCACACACACACTCTCTCACAAACACACTCACACCCAGACTCACTCTCTCTCTCTCTCTCTCACACACACACACTCACACTTTCACTATGTCTCTCACACAGTCACTCTCACATACACTCTCCCAAACATACACACTCCGAGGAAAACCTTGCTAGCGCCCGTTTCATTTGTGTCAGAAACGGGCCTTTTTTACTAGTACAATATAAGAAGAAAACAATCCCAACTAGATATATGGATTATATACAATCTTTCTCTTTCTTAGACCACAAAGTAAAGAAAAATAGGGAGAGTGAAATAAGACAAGGAGATCAATTAAACAGTAAACAGAAAAAAGAAAACATGGTATTAACCTGATTATCCCCAGATATTACTCATCTACTTCATTATTCCACATTGATCATCTGGTTGGCTTCCTCAAGACCAAATACGGCGTATAGTCAATTCATTTCATTGAGAACATACTTATTATCCAGGTTTTAGTTAGAAATAATACATCTGATTACATTCTCTCTCTTTTAGCCTTTGTCCTGTTTATAAGGAAGTGGTGCACTTTCATTCAGGGCCTTTACAATGCCAAAGGTCTCCAGGTTAATCTGTGTGCAGTGAAGCACTTCTGCCTTGTTCTAGTCTATGTGCTTGTGGGCACGTCTGCCTTGATTTCTTGTTGCGTTTTTCTTAGACTGTGTGCTTGTGGGCACTTCTGTCTTGTTTTCTTGTTTAGGGTGCCTGTGTGCACTTCTGCTTCTGTTCTTCTCGGTCTGTTTGTGTGCTAGGTTCTAGTCCCCTCTACCTTAGCTTCAGCCATAGTTTTATTGTTTGTCTGTGTGGGTCAGCTTTGTGTCTTGCCTAATCTGCCTTGCTTGTTCTAGTCCCCTCTACCTTAACTTCAGACTTAGTTCTGTTGTTTGTGTGGGTCAGCTTGTATCCTGTGTGAAGAATAAGGGGCTGTCCTGTCCTGGGTAGGCCACTAGATGGCGCTGTCCCCATAGAAATGGGGAAAATGTCCAGGACGAGCCACTAGAGGGAGCCAGTAGGGGAATGTCCAGGTGGAGGTTGCTAGGACCAAGGAGAGTCCTGGGCTGGAAACAGGTGTAGGTGGTTATGGGCTGGGTCCTGCCTGGAATTAGGGGGAAGAGCCTAAAGGGGTGGAGGAGCTAATTAACCACCTTATTCCTGCCTGACTGGTAAAAGAGAGGAGGGGAGCTGGAGACCTGGCAGCTGGAGGAAGAAGATCCCCTTGAAGGTACTGGCTGAACTCTGTGGACTTTTGAAGCTCTCTGCTGAAAAGGTGACAGCTGCACTACCCTCTGGGAAAGAAAAGTAAATGCTTTTGTTTGGCTGTTTGAACTGTGAAAGTTTGAGGAACTGCTTTAAATGTTTGAATTGAAGAAGAAATGTTTTAAGTTAAATAAGGAATAAGCCATGAAGATTATGAGAAGCCTGGTGTTGGTGAACATTTGTGAAAGGTGAAGAGGAGGCAGAGAACTCTCCTGTGTTTGAGGCAGAGTCCTGTTGAATTACCGAGAAGTGTAGAGCCCAACCGTGACTGTGTGTGAAGGAAGCTAAGCAGGGTCAGCCCTGGCCAGGGCCTGGAAGGGTGACCAGCTCACACCTGCTTGTGTCTGCCCTGTTTGTCTTCAGCCCCAGTCCCCTTCCCGCTTGTCTCTGCCCTGTTTGCTTTCAGCTTCTGTTCCTGCCAAGCTTGTTTGGGGTATCCTGAATCCTGCTTGAGTATCCTGAATCCTGTTTCTGCCAAGCTTGTTTGGGTATCCTGAATCCTGTTCCTGCCAATCTTGTTTGAAAATCCTGAATCCTGCTTGAGTATCCTGAATCCAGTCCCAGCCAAGCCAAGTCCGTGCCAGCATTTGGTTCTGTTCCAGCCAATCCAAGTCCGTGCCAGCATTTGGTTCCAGTCCAGCCAAGTGCATTTTGAATCCTGTCCAGTCCTGCTTGGGGGGTTTTGCCTCCTGCTGCTGCTGCTCGACGACAGTAGGCCAAGGGCTCACGTTCCACAGTTCTTGCCTTTTGTTTAAAGCCTGGGATCGTGACACATGGGATAGGAGGTAGTGTTCTATTGTGGATTAAAAACTGGTTAAAAGATAGAAAACAGAGAGTAGGGTTAAATGGTCAGTATTCTCAATGGAGAAGGTAATTAGCGGGGTTCCCCAGGGCTCTGTCCTGGGACCGCTGCTTTTTAACATTTATAAATGACCTAGAGATGGGAGTAACTAGTGAGGTAATTAAATTTGCTGATGACACAAAGTTATTCAAAGTTGTTAAATCATGGGAGGATTGTGAAAAATTACAAATGGACCTTACGAGACTGGGAGACTGGCCACCTTATAATTGAAAGAGAAAAATGCCTAGATTTCGACCCAAATCGGGAGATAGACGTTTATCTCACAAAAACGAATAAATCGGTATAATGGAAAGCCGATTTTGGACGTTTTCAACTGCACTCCATCGCGGAAGCGTACAAAGTTGACGGGGGCGTTGACCCAGGCCCATCCCCCCCCCCACCTGTTACAATTGTGCTGCTTAATGCTTAGTCGTCCAACCCCCCCAAACCCACTGTACCCACATGTAGGTGCCCCCCTTCACCCCTTAGGGCTATAGTAATGGTGTAGACTTGTGGGCAGTGGGTTTTGAGGGGGGTTTGGGGGGCTCAACACACAAGGGAAGGGTGCTATGCACCTGGGAGCTCTTTTACCGTTTTTTTTGTTTTTGTAAAAGTGCCCCCTAGGGTGCCCGGTTGGTGTCCTGGCATGTGAGGGGAACCAGTGCACTACGAATCCTGGCTCCTCCCACAAACAAATGCCTTGGATTTATTCGTTTTTGAGCTGGGCGCTTTCATTTTCCATTATCACTGAAAAACAAAAACGCCCAGCTCACAAATTGTCAAATAAAACATGGACGTCTATTTTTTTCGAAAATACGGTTCGGTCCGCCCCTTCACGGACCCGTTCTCGGAGATAAACGCCCGTTTTCATTCAATTATGCCCCTCTGGGCGTCTAAATGGCAGATGACGTTTAAATTGAGCAAGTGCAAAGTGATGCATGTAGGCAAGAGGAACCCAAATTATAGCTACGTCATACAAAGTTCCACGTTAGGAGTCACAGACCAAGAAAGGGATCTAGGTGTCATCTGATGATGATACGTTGAAACCTTCTGATCAGTGTGCTGCTGCGGCTAAGAAAGCAAGTAGAATGTTAGGTATTATTAGGAAAGGAATGGAAAACAAAAATGAGGATGTTGTAATGCCTTTGTATCGCTCCATGGTGAATCCGCACCTCGAATATTGTGTTCTATTCTGGTCATCGCATCTCAAAAAGGATATAGTGGAATTAGAAAAGGTGCAGAGAAGGGCGATGAAAATGATAAAGGGGATGGGACGACTTTCCTATGAGGAAAGGCTAAAGCGGCTAGGGCTCTTCAGCTTGGAGAAAAGATGGCTGAGGGGGAGCTATAAAATAATGAGTGGACCCCTCCGAAGGAACACCACCTTGTAGAGGTGAAGGGGCTTCCGTGTTTCAATGACTCAGAGGGCTATGCTGTAGGGTTACCCATATCAGGCCTCTGAGGAGAAACCAGACAAAGAGTTTCCCAAACTGGAGGATCCAAGATGACGTTGAGGGAGGACGTACGCTAGTTGAGTTCCCGTTTTACACCAGAATGCCTGAAGAAGAAGACGCGCTCCCCAGAGAAGGGGGAAGAGAAAAGGCAAAGCCATGGTGTTGTCCTCCTCGAACATGGCTGGGGTTCCCACCACTTCTCAGTCTATTTTGGAGAGATTCGGGGTCATAACGTCGGGGATATCGGTTCCTGCTTCGGGGAACAGCAAGGCTTTATTGCCGAATTTCAGTGGAGTGGGAGTGACTTTGAGTCCCCTTGTTGGCACGACCCCTCCAAGACCCGGAAACAGTATTGCTTCGCTATGGAGGCCAATAATGGAAACGCCCGAAGTGGGTTAGGATTTTCACGTGACCCGAGGAGGTCCTGGCGCAGCATCGACTCCGGATAATAAACCAACTGGGGGATTGGAGAGTGAGCTCTTCCCCCCCCCCCCCCCCCCGAAGATACAGTGGTGGAAATAAGTATTTGATCCCTTGCTGATTTTGTAAGTTTGCCCACTGACAAAGACATGAGCAGCCCATAATTGAAGGGTAGGTTATTGGTAACAGTGAGAGATAGCACATCACAAATTAAATCCGGAAAATCACATTGTGGAAAGTATATGAATTTATTTGCATTCTGCAGAGGGAAATAAGTATTTGATCCCCCACCAACCAGTAAGAGATCTGGCCCCTACAGACCAGGTAGATGCTCCAAATCAACTCGTTACCTGCATGACAGACAGCTGTCGGCAATGGTCACCTGTATGAAAGACACCTGTCCACAGACTCAGTGAATCAGTCAGACTCTAACCTCTACAAAATGGCCAAGAGCAAGGAGCTGTCTAAGGATGTCAGGGACAAGATCATATACCTGCACAAGGCTGGAATGGGCTACAAAACCATCAGTAAGACGCTGGGCGAGAAGGAGACAACTGTTGGTGCCATAGTAAGAAAATGGAAGAAGTACAAAATGACTGTCAATCGACAAAGATCTGGGGCTCCACGCAAAATCTCACCTCGTGGGGTATCCTTGATCATGAGGAAGGTTAGAAATCAGCCTACAACTACAAGGGGGGAACTTGTCAATGATCTCAAGGCAGCTGGGACCACTGTCACCACGAAAACCATTGGTAACACATTACGACATAACGGATTGCAATCCTGCAGTGCCCGCAAGGTCCCCCTGCTCCGGAAGGCACATGTGACGGCCCGTCTGAAGTTTGCCAGTGAACACCTGGATGATGCCGAGAGTGATTGGGAGAAGGTGCTGTGGTCAGATGAGACAAAAATTGAGCTCTTTGGCATGAACTCAACTCGCCGTGTTTGGAGGAAGAGAAATGCTGCCTATGACCCAAAGAACACCGTCCCCACTGTCAAGCATGGAGGTGGAAATGTTATGTTTTGGGGGTGTTTCTCTGCTAAGGGCACAGGACTACTTCACCGCATCAATGGGAGAATGGATGGGGCCATGTACCGTACAATTCTGAGTGACAACCTCCTTCCCTCCGCCAGGGCCTTAAAAATGGGTCGTGGCTGGGTCTTCCAGCACGACAATGACCCAAAACATACAGCCAAGGCAACAAAGGAGTGGCTCAGGAAGAAGCACATTAGGGTCATGGAGTGGCCTAGCCAGTCACCAGACCTTAATCCCATTGAAAACTTATGGAGGGAGCTGAAGCTGCGAGTTGCCAAGCGACAGCCCAGAACTCTTAATGATTTAGAGATGATCTGCAAAGAGGAGTGGACCAAAATTCCTCCTGACATGTGTGCAAACCTCATCATCAACTACAGAAGACGTCTGACCGCTGTGCTTGCCAACAAGGGTTTTGCCACCAAGTATTAGGTCTTGTTTGCCAGAGGGATTAAATACTTATTTCCCTCTGCAGAATGCAAATAAATTCATATACTTTCCACAATGTGATTTTCAGGATTTAATTTGTGATGTGCTATCTCTCACTGTTACCAATAACCTACCCTTCAATTATGGGCTGCTCATGTCTTTGTCAGTGGGCAAACTTACAAAATCAGCAAGGGATCAAATACTTATTTCCACCACTGTATGTAGAGCGGTTTCTGTGGAGAAATTGGACTTGGTGAAGCCAATAATGTCATAATGGACGTACTATAGGAACTGCTGCAGAGTGTGAATAACTCTCTTCTTCAGATGTTTAAAATTTTTCAGAATGTGAGTTAAAGAATTTTTCAGAATGTGAGTTAAAGAATTAAGGAAAAACAACTTGAGAATGATAAAGTTACCTATAATATCTTATATATTAGCTACTGAATTCTTAAAGAAATTTTTCTCTGATACTTTGCTAATACTTTCTGATAGCCACCTTTTGATGACTAAAGTGATTTATATTTCCTTTAAAATTTTCTTTATCAGAGAAAAGAGATGTAAGTTTAACTGACATTTTGGAAAATTCAGAAGTTATAGATAGAGTTATATTATTAGTGACGTTCGCCTTTGATTTAGATAGGAACAATGTTGTGAAATTGTATTTCCGATAATGGTTGATAGTTTTTTTTATTTTATTTTATTTTAGTTACATTTGTACCCCGCGCTTTCCCACTCATGGCAGGCTCAATGCAGCTTACATATACAGGTACTTATTTGTACCTGGGGCAATGGAGGGTTAAGTGACTTGCCCAGAGTCACAAGGAGCTGTGCCTGAAGTGGGAATTGAACCCACTTTGGGTTCAAAGATGAATATATTTCCTGACACATCAAGGGAATCGCAGACTAGGAGGTGTGAAGTCTTGGCTTTCAAGCCAGGAATCATTGCCCTAGGTGGGACCTTCCTAGCGCAATTCCCTTGTAAGTGTTTTATTTCCTTATTACTTATTTGTTTGAACCTAAGAAATTATAAGAGTTTGTGGAAACAGATGAAGAATCCTCTGCAGCAACTTCCTTCAGTTACCACTGTACCGGCTGCAATAACCGATTAACTTTCCTCCCTCAGAAAATGTGAAGTGTAAGATTAACCATTTTGAGTTTTTCTTATTTTCTTTAAGATTGTTTTCCTGATCTTGAATTTTCCAATTGTGGAAAATTGTATAAATATATATATTGTTGAGAGAAAATGTTTTCCTTTTTCTTTATATTAATTTCTGTATTTCCTTACATTTATGTGATAAATGTGAATGTAATTATGTAAAATGATTAAAAAAAAAGTGGAGTTGAACGGGTAGATATGAAGCATCTGTTTACGCTTTCAAAAAATACTAGGACTAGGGGGCATGCGATGAAGCTACAATGTAGTAAATTTAATACTAATTGGAGAAAATGTTTGTTCATTCAACGTGTAATTAAACTCTGGAATTTGTTGCCATAGAATGTGGTAAAGGAGGTTACCTTATCAGTGTTTTAAAAAGGTTTGGACGGCTTCCTAAAGGAAAAGTCCATAAAGCATTACTAAATGGACTTGGGGAAAATCCACTATTTCTGGGATAAGCAGCATAAAATGTTTTGTACTTTTTTGGGATATTGTCAGGTATTTGTGACCTGAATTGGCCACTGTTGGAAACAGGATGCTGGGCTTGATGGACCTTTGGTCTTTCCCAGTATGACAATACTTATGTACTTCTGTGGCGTGTATTCGAGGGTGAGTAGCTGGTTCATCTCTGGCGGCTCACCCGGATGTTCATTTTTTTGCGAGGGGCCCTCCATCTTCGTCCACCCTTGCATCAGCCCTGTCCTCCTTGGCGTTTAAACCTGGTGCTCCATGCTTTTTAGGCGTCTCCATTCGAGCCCTTACACAAGGCTTCGAATAAAGATCTCACTCTGAAAACGTTTTTTTTTTTTAGTGGCCATTACCTCAGCTCGGCATATTTCTGAACTTCAACTTTGTCTTGTCGGGATCCTTTTTTGCACTTTTCAGAACTGGAGGGGGGGTCTCTATTCAGACAGTACCATCTTTTTTTACCAAAGGTGGTGTCAGATTTTCAGCTCAATCAAACTCTATTTCTCCCTTCTTTTTGGAAGGAGGATTTTCCGAGAGAGTTTGCTTCGCTTCGCCTGTTGGACGTCTGGAGGGTGCTTTTCCGGTATCTGCAGGTCACTAACGAATTTAGACGTTCAGATCACCTCTTCGTGCTTCTTTCAGGACCAAGAATGGGTGTGGCCACCTTCAAAGCTTCAGTTGCTCGTTGGGTTAAGGAGGCCATTGAGTCCGCGTATATTTTACAGGGTCGAGAGTCGCCTGTTCCTCTAAGAACTCATTCTACTCGAGCACAGGCAGCTTCCTGGTGCAGAAACTTCTATTCTTCATTAGGATGAAATTTGTCGCGCAGCTACTTGGGCTTCCCGTCATACTTTCGTGAAACACTACAGATTGGATGTTGCCGCATGGGAAGATGCACATTTCAGGGCACACGTGTTAGCGCGGGGGGTGTTGGCTTTCCGCCCTAATTAGGGTATGCTTTGGTACATCCCACCAGTTCCTGGATTCATCTGCTGCACGTGACAAGGAAGGTAAAATTATGTCTTACCTGATAATTTTCTTTCCTTTAGCAGCAGCAGATGAATCCAGGATTCTTCCCTATTAGCCGACAAATTTTTCCACTACTGTGTTCCTTTTCCGCTGATGCAGTTTCAGACAGGGACATGAACTAGGTGTCGATCTTTCTTTGGAGCAAGAGTTCACTGTTTCTGGTTCTATTATTTGATATATCTGTTATTTTTTAAAGTGAGGATGGTTTCTAAGTTTGTTGTTTATTCTAGTTGGCCTAATTTTCCTGTTTAAGAAGGATTTATATTAACTGATGCAGGGGCTGGCCATCTGGTATCACTCCCTTCAGTTTTGTTTATATCTATCTCCACCTGCTGGTAGACAGACATAACCCACCAATTCCTGGATTCATGTGCTACCACTAAAGGAAAGAAAATGATCAGGTAAGACATCATTTTACCTTTATGGTGCTGGTGGGGGGGGGGGGGGGCACTCTTCTCTCTAAGCTGGGTGGGAGTCCTCCACCTACAGTCTTTCTAGTGGGGAATGTTGTTTCACTATCACATTTTCAATACTAAGGGGCAGTCAAGCTCTGCAGGACTCCAGGGAACCTTCCTGTCCTTAGTGATTGAAAACACATCCTCCGAGGATAACAGGCTTATAGATTCTCAGAAGTGGGTGATGCTGTCCCACATTGCCCGGTTCGGGACTTATGAAAAGCATAAGTAGAGCTTTGTGCAGCATAAGATATGTTCCACCACGCTTGCATGAGTGCCTTCCCACCCACCGCAAGAATGCGGTCTCAATTCTTTTTCTGCTGCAGTGAGGAGAGGGTGTGGTTTTGTTTTTTTACCGTCTCCTTACATTTCTCAGTCGAAAAGAGCTTTTTTGTGCCTTTTGGCAATTTTTTCGTCCTTAAATTGTGTTCTCAGTTGTGGAATACCTTCATTTGTTTTTTCCCTTATATTTTTAATTTATTTTGCAGGGTTTTAAGTTTATTTTCTTTTTCATCATTGTTCATCTGCTTTTAGGCTTTGACTTCAGCCGGGATTTTTCCCTTCATTTTTTTGCCATGCCTAGCCCATTTTTCAGGCAGCATTGCTTTTGTTTAGTTTAGCAGAGGAAATTTTTCCTTCCATGTCCACGAACGTTCCCAGTTGCTTTAAGCGCTGTACCCTGTGCAATTGGACAATCTATGGGAAGGACACCCATTCCTGATGTCTTCAGTGTCTTGGGCCTGACCACAGCCCCACTAACTGTGTTCTCTGTCTTTGCATGAGGAGGACCCAGGTTCCCAGACATATGATGCCAGGAGCTCCGGGCCATTGAAGGATTTGGCACCCAAGAAGCGTTGACGCCAGGAGGACTGCTCCCCCTCCATACAGGAGGTCAGTCTCCCAGCAGCCAAGACCCAGCTCCTGTATGGACCCCGGCAGCTCTGCAACCTGCGTCTAAACTGACACCCCAGTTTTTCCCTGTATTGGCGCATCCAAGCCTTGCTTCCTGAGCTGCTGGATGGCTTAATGCAATGGTGTGCATCGGGGGTGCTTTCGCCTACTCTGCCTATCATTGAGGCCTCACCTGGCCCTCAGCCTGCTGTGCGGCCTCCAACACCAATGCCACATGTGGCTCCAGTGTTGACTGTCACCCAGGCCGGCCACTCTGTCGACGTCGGTGGAGGAAGCTTCGCCGGAGTTGAAGTGGGAATCGACTTCTCAACGCCATTCTCAAGGACATGGTTCCTCCACATCGAGGCAGGTTCAGTCTCAACACTCTTAATAGGAGGTACTGTCTGACTCCAAAGAGGAGCACTCATAGGATTCAGAGGAGGATCCAAAGTACTTTTCCTTGGATGAGGCCTATGGAATTCCCTCTGAACCCTCCCCTCCACTTTGTCATGGAAATGGTTGATGCCATTCCATTTCCTTTGGAAATGGAGGACAAGCCCAGGGCCAAGATGCTCGAGGTCCTGGACTACACGTCTTCTCTTAGGGAGGCTATGACTATCCCTCTCAATGAGGTACTCCAGTAAGTCCTCGTTAGGAACTGGGAGGCCCCTCTGTTGGTCCCGGTCATGCCCAAGAAGATCGATACTATGTACCAGATCCCGAGTACACCTGGTTTTGACAAGTTTCAGTTGCCTCACACTTCCATGGTAGTGGAATTTGCTCTCAAAACAGCTAGGAGTTCCTGTGACTATGCCTTGGCGCCCCCAGGTAGAGAAGCTAGAATCCTGGATTCTTTTGGGAGGAAGCTGTACCAGGCTTCAATGCTCATCTCCCGAATACAATCATACCAGATCTTCACAAGTATCTACTTGCGAAACTCGGTGCACAAGTTGTCAGTCCTGGCTGAGACTCTGTCTCTGGAGCAGGCCGAGTCACTTCGCAAGTTGGTCAAGCAGCAGAAGGCGTGTTGAAAGTTCTTGGCCAGATGCACTTACAACACTTTTGATGTGGCATCCAGGATCTCTGCCCAGAGTATAGCAATGCACAGACTCTCATGGCTGCGTGCTTCTGACCTTGAACATTCTGTTCAGCAGAGGTTGGGGGATGCCCCATGCAGGGGGGGGGGGGGGAAATAACTTTTTTGGAGAGAAGGTTGAGGAGGTCGCTGACCAAATAAAAAAACATACTGATACCGTCTCTTCTCTCCCCAGCTGGGTGCCTTCTGCATCTACCTCCTCAGCTAGGAGGACTTTTGGCATAGGCGTAGTTTGACTGTTTCATTTGGGGGGGGGGGGGCAAAGGATGGGGCGGAGCATATTAGCATATTCATTTGCATATATGTATATGTTCCAGGCTGCACTCTCATTCAAATTTTATAGTTTCAGGTTAATTTCTGTTATGTCCTCTCCATTGAGAGGCCCAATTGACCAATATTTGTTGTTTTTGGTGATCCTGGATGCTAGGGATTACCAGCTTGTGAGAATCTATAAGCCTGCTTGTCCTTGAGAAAGCAAAAATACTTGCCTGTAGCAGGTATTCTCCGAGGACAGCAGGCTTTATATTCTCACAAGTGGGTGTTGCTGACCTACATCGCTCAGTCTGGGACATATGAAAAGCATAAGTAGAGCTTTCTGGAGCATGAGACATGCTCCACTGTATCTTTGCTATATTGAAGCACTACTCCCCCCCCCCCCCCCAGCCACAATGGAGGCAGCTCAAAGTGAGTTACATTCAGATACTTTAGGTATTTCTCTGCTCCTGGAGGTCTTAATAGCAATAGATTGTTGAGTGACTTGCCCAAGGTCACAAGGTCTATCAGTAGGATTTAAACCCTGGTTTCCCTGGTCTGCAGCTCAGTAGATTACTCATCTACTCCATGCATGACATATTACTGCATCCAATGCGCCCCCCCCCCCCCCCCGCTCACTTTCCAAGAGATCAGTGACCAATTCCTGCCGAGATGAGCCAGCCACACATTGTGAATGATGCTAGCCTTTCTATACCTCTCTGCACCCAGAGTGAGATTTGGAGGAACAGTTCTTGTAAGGCATCCACATTCATGGGATTGGCTAACTTCCTGGGCACAGAGACCGTGCCCCAAACTTAAAAATCTCCTTGTAGATGACTGACAGCTTTGAGAAGCTGCAAGTGTAGCCTCTCACATTGGCATGAATGGCAGTTGTTTGTGATCATAGACCACACATCTGACTGAAGAAAACATCTGCCAGCATGCACCACTGTAGAGAAAGATCTAAATGGAGGAATCACTATTGCATCTGAAGATAATGTATATCTTAATCTTGGTACCATGAGCCTTTGTCCTCTATCCCTTTATGGGTGGGCAGAAAATCACTTATACAGTAATTACTCTGGACTTGTTTGCTAAGGGATATGATCAGTACCTATTATGTGGTCCTAAGCTCTGCTGACAGGCTGCACCAAAAGGAATAATGCCAAAGTGGAAATACAATATGGCAAAATTCAAAGCTAGTTACAAAAATATACTTGTACTACAAAAATGCTGTTTACCAATATAATATATAATGATTACACCACTAATATATTCTAAGAAGATTATGAGAAATTACACCTATATAATGTCCCGAGAAGATTACACACAGCAGCAAAATTGGCAACCACAGGTCCTGTTATAACCAATCACTTGCAGGCATAAACCAACTAACTATACCCTGAACTATAGGTAGAAAATCCCACTTCTCTCACCCTGCAATCCGTAGGTTGTAGACTTCCGGTGTTGTAAAGAATAGGATTCCTCCTTGAGACTCCAGCAGGGTATCTGGGAGTCTATCCTTGCTCAGAAATAAAGTCCAAAGTCTTTGCTATGTACACTGATTACACAGTCTTTTGGGGAAGCCACAGAGCCACAACTGAACTGACCTCATCAGCTTTTATCACAAGGAATTCAGTTCACTGGCTAAAAGTCTGTCTGGCTCCTCTAAGAGAGATCCATCCCCGGCAAACCTTCTTCTCTTCTTCTTTCTGTCTTCCCCCTTCTTACTTTACCTTCTGTCTTACATTGGCCTCCCTCTCGGTCCAGTGACACATATGGACCAATCACAAACTGCGTACTTCTGTCCAGAAGATAACCCACGGTCATGACAAAAAGGGTTTGAGAGTGTCCAGCTAGAATAACTTACCAGTCATGACTGTAGAAAGCTCCCCTCCATTGTTCACAGTTGTTACTGAAAACACTGTTCCTGAGAAATTCACTCTTCCGCATGCTCACATGAGACAAGATGGACAGTCAGTGCATGTAGAAATATGTCCTTGATGAAGTCAGCAGCATTGCTGTACCAAGAAGTAATTTTCCTTTGTAGAAAGCTGGTTTCTGTTGTATTCAGGCCACAGGCTGTAGAGTCCATAGAAGCTGGTTCAGGCTTAGACAGGCCTCAGACCAGCAAAGGTGAGATAGCAGGAAAATACCCCTACAGGAGGCTGAGAATACCTCCAGAGACCCTATGCCTAGTCCAAATGAAGTCCTGCAGCCTTCTATGAATCTGAGCTGTGAACTCCACAGGAGAATGCAGGGAGTTGCCACTAAAACCCTCAATAAGGCATCAAGCTGCACCGACCATACCATCACCCCAACCAAGCCTCCCCATTTTCCTCCAACTCTCACCAGTTGATCAGGGCAGTGGCTTCTACAACTGAGAGGTGAACACCCAGATATGTCAGGGTCTCCTGGATCCAAGAGAAATTAGAAAACCAGCTTGGATGCCCATATACCTGCCACAGTCCTACCAAAAGCTCAGAGGATTTGGTCCAATCGATCATGGTTGAAGAGATGAATGAATAGACTGATTGCAGACCCATACACCCTCTTCAGATCAATTGGATCGTGGACCAAAAGGAATAAGTTGTCAGTATAGGCCAAGAGGTGTCTGCATCTGGGCTACTGCAGCACCAGACCAAAGAGCTATCTATATAGCAGGCACAAAAAAGGACTCAGTGGCTAGTGTGTATATTTGCCTAGAAGGAGACACCCTTGGCAGTCTCCCTGATCACAAATATCTCCTCTCTCCCACCTTTCCTCCAGAGTATACATATTGAGGTCTTCAAGTCTGCCCCTGAATGCTTTATGATGAATACCACTGACCATTTTAATAAGTGCCCTCTGGACCAACTCCATGTGAGGCAGTGAGGGTCTTAATGCAGATGTCCCTAGAGATATTCCCTGTGTGGTGTTGCAGTTCAGCCATCTTACAGCAGGTAGCGTTGGACCTGCTGTGTCTCTGGCTGAACTGCAGAACTACTATGTCAGGATCCGTGCATTATAGGGAAGTGAGGCTGATGTCCAGGTGGGAGTGGCTTCCCAATAGACAGGAAGGCAAAAGTCCTAAGACAGAGTAGAAGAGAGAGCCTTTGTAGTAGTAGAGCCCAGGAGGAGCAAGGTCCCAATACACAGACCTGGGAGAGAGAGAACCTGAGAGAAAGAAGTGGCTAAACTGAGATGACTGAAGTGATGAGATGTGGCTGAGGTATGCCAGGAGTGTTTTTGAGTTGTTTGTTGACTCAGGCTGAGAATTACAATAATTCTTGAGTATGAATACTAGTGTATGGCTGGGGTAAAGCCCTGGGGAGATGTAACTACTGTACTGCTGTGATAAGCCCGTGTACGTGTGGAAGTTAAGGAACTGAACTGTGCAAGAGTGCTGGAATGTTTGGTATTGCTTACTGAACTATATAAGTGTGCTGAAGGCCAAAGTGAGAGACTGTGGTTTGGGCATGGCAAGTCCGCAGCGTCTGTTCGCGCTTTCCAAGGATACTGGGACTAGGGGGCATGCGATGAAGCTACAGTGTGGTAGATTTAAAGCGAATCGGATAAAGGTTTTCTTCGCTCAGCATGTGGTTGGACTCTGGAGTTCGTTGCTGGAGAATGTGGTGGGGCGGTTAGCTTAGCGGAGTTTTAAAAAGGTTTGGACAACTTCCTAAAGGAAAGGTCCATAGACCGTTATTAAATGGACTTGGGGAAAATCCACTATTTCTGGGATATAAGCAGTATAAAATGTTTTTACATTTTTGGGATCTTGCTGGGTATTTGTGACCTGGATTGGCCACTGTTGGAAACAGGATGCTGGGCTCGATGGGCCTTTGGTCTTTCCCAGTATGACAATACTTATGTACTTATGACTGTTTTTGAGCCACTGCCAGAGACTGGCTTATGGCTGCTTGCTGAATCACCATGGTGGTGTCCTTCTGTATGTCTTGGGCTCTGTGACGAAACAAGCCCAAGAGTTTATATTTGAATATAAACTAACTAGTAAAAAAGGCCCGATTCTGGAAGAAATGAAACGGGCGCTAGCAAGGTTTTCCTCGGAGTGTGTATGTTTGAGAGATTGTGTGTGAGAGTGACTGTGTGACAGAGAGAGAGTGAATGTGCGAGTGTGTGTGTGTGACAGAGAGAGAGTGAGACTGGGTGCGAGTGTGTCTGTGAGAGAGAGAGTGTGTGTGTGAGATTGAGTGTGTGTTCCAGGGCCCCCCTTCCTCCCTCCGAGTTTCAGGGCCTGCACGCGTTTCACCTGTTTAAATCTTTAGATCTCCAGAATTCTACATATTACTATAAATGGGGTCTCACCAGAGACTTATAAAGAGGCACTATAACCTCCTTTTCCCTGATGGCCATTACTCTCCCTATGCATCCAAGCATCCATCTGGCTTTTACCGTTACCTTTTCTACCAGTTTGGCCACCTTAAGATCATCAGATGTGATTGCCCCCCAAGTTCGGTTCTTCTTTTGTGCACAGAAATATTTCATCCCCTACACTGTACCGTTCCCTCGGGTTTTTCAGGAGCTGGGTACACCAGTGACGGAGCGAGGGATCCTGACACCTGGGGCGGGTTGCCGCTGCGCATCCCCCCCCCCCCCGAAACGCACCCTACCTTTCAGCGGGGGGGGGGCAGGCGGGAGGGCCGATCCGCCCCCAGTGCACGTTACTGGAAGCTGCGTCGGCTCTGCTGCTTCCCTGCTTTCTCTGCCCTGGAACAGGAAGTAACCTGTTCCGGGGCAGAAAGAGCAGGGAACCAGTGAGCAGACACCACCCCCCCCAGCGCGTGCACCTGGGGCAGACCGCCCCCGCCCCCCTTCCTACGCCACTGGGGTACACCAACGGTGAACAAAGCGATGGGGCTGGATGACATACATTCAACAATAGTGAAGAAACTTAAGGAAGTTCTAGTGGCTCCGCTGGCTGAATTTTTCAGTGCTTTTCTAGAGTCAGGAGTGGTCCTGGGGGACTGGAGAAGAGGACATGTCCCTCTCCACAAAAGCAGAAGTAAGGAAGAGGTTTGGAACTACAGGCCGGTATGTCTGACTTCTCTGGTAAGAAAGAACATAAGCGTTGTCATACTTGCGACAGACCAAAGCTCCATCAAGCCCAGTATCCTGTTTCCAACAGTAGCCAATTCAGGTCACAAGTACCTAATAAGATCACAAAAGAGTAAGAGAGATTTTATGCTGTTTATCCTAGAATTAAGCAATGGATTTTCCCAAGTCCATCTTAATAATGGCTTATGGATTTTTATTTTTAGAAATTATCCAAACCTTTTTTTAAAACCATGCTAAGCTAACTGCTTTTACCATATTCTCCGAGGACAAGCAGGCTGCTTGTTCTCACGACTGGGTGACGTCCGCGGCAGCCCCCACCAACTGGAAGAAGCTTCGCGGGCGGTCCGCACGCAGGGCACGCCCACCGCGCATGCGCGGCCGTCTTCCCGCCCGTGCGTGACCGTTCCCGCCAGTCTTTTCTTTTCCGCGCCTGGAGAGAGACGTGTTCACCTCTCTCTCTTCCTCAGCCCCGGAAAACCGTCGCGTTGTTCGCAAACCTTCATTTATTTTCGTTTTATTTTGTTCCGCGTTCTTAAAAATGTTCTTTTTCTGTAAAAAAAAAAAAAAAAAAAAGAACGCGCTGTTTTTTCCCTCGTTTTCTAGCGGGGATGGTCGAGTTGTTTTTCGAGGTGTGATTTTACCACCACCATCGACGACTTTGATTTCGCCGACGCGATTTTTCCGTCGATGTCCTCGAAGGTCCCGAGTGGATTTAAGAAGTGTGGTCGGTGCGGCCGGCCTATCTCACAGACCGACACTCACGCTTGGTGCCTCCAGTGCCTCGGGCCGGAGCACGATACCAAGTCGTGTACTTTGTGTCTTGGTCTCCGGGAAACGGACTCAAGTTGCGAGGCAAGTTCTTCGGGCCCGTCTTTATGGAACTTGCGCCGGCCCCTCGACGTCGACCTCGACGGCATCGGTATCGACGGCCGGTTCTTCTGTACCGGTATCGATGTCCGCGAAATCGGCACCGATGGCATCGACCCCAGGAGCACAGGTCCCGTTGGCCCGCCGGTCCTCCGGTGACGGTAGGGGTGAGAGGCCGCGTGGGCAATCGGCCCCAGTCACTCCCTCTGCTCATGGCCCTCGGGACCGAACCCTGTCTGACCCGGTCCCTCGAGACCGAGGGGGATCGACCTCCTCCTCCTCCATGCCGCCTAGCGCCGATGACGGGCATCGCAAGAAAACAAAGAAGCACCGTCATCGGTCGCCATCGATACATCCGGCCCCCGGCGCCGGAGAGGAGTCGACGCCGAGTAAGCGTCAGCGTCGAGAGGAGAGGTCCCCCTCGGTAGTGGAGGTACCGACGCGTCAGGGTCCCAGCACTTCGGTGCAGTCTCCTGGACCCGAGCAGCTTCCGGCACCGACGCCTCTACCGGCCCCCCCGTCTTTCCCGGCAGTGGGCCTGGACGAGTGCCTCCGAGCCATCCTTCCGGGGATCCTGGAAGGGCTGATGTGCCAGACTGTGCCGGCGCCGGGGGTGCTTGCGCCCTCGGCGCCGTTGACTGTGGCGCCGGCGAGCTCTAGCCCGGTGCCGAGGCCTTTGACGCCGACGCCCCGTGCGGCGCCGGTCTCGACCACCACGCAGGTGGAGTCCCCGTCGACGTCGATGGAGGGAGCTTCGTCCCCGCCGGCGCAGGAGTCCACCGCTCGACGACACCGAGGCCTCGGTGCCTCGACGTCGAGCCGGGCCCGGTTGAGGACTCAGCTGCATGAGCTTATGTCCGACACCGAGGAAGAGGCCTCATGGGGGGAGGAGGAGGACCCCAGATATTTCTCCTCAGAGGAGTCTGTGGGCCTTCCCTCCGACCCCACGCCTTCACCAGAGAGAAAGCTCTCGCCTCCTGAGAGCCTCTCCTTTGCCTCCTTTGTCAGGGATATATCTATATGCATTCCCTTCCCCGTGGTCTCTGTGGATGAGCCGAGGGCTGAGATGCTCGAGGTCCTCGATTATCCATCACCACCTAGAGAGTCCTCCACGGTACCGTTGCACAATGTCCTCAAAGAGACACTGCTTCGGAACTGGATGAGACCATTATCTAATCCCATCATCCCCAAGAAAGCAGAGTCCCAGTACAGAATCCACTCAGACCCAGAGTTAATGCGGCCCCAATTGCCTCATGACTCGGCGGTCGTGGATTCTGCTCTCAAGAGGGCACGGAGTTCGAGGGATACCGCCTCGGCGCCCCCGGGGTGGGAGTCTCGCACTCTGGACTCGTTTGGGAGGAAGGCCTACCAATCTTCCATGCTCGTGAACCGCATCCAGTCTTACCAGCTCTACACGAGCATCCACATGCGGAACAATGTGAAGCAACTGGCGGACCTGGTTGACAAGCTCCCGCCGGAGCAGTCCAGGCCTTTTGAGGAGGTGGTCAGGCAGCTGAAGGCGTGCAGAAAGTTCCTGTCCAGGGGTATATATGACACCTGTGACGTAGCATCTCGTGCTGCGGCCCAAGGTATAGTGATGCGCAGGCTCTCATGGCTGCGTGCCTCTGACCTGGACAACCGCACCCAGCAGCGGCTGGCTGACGTCCCTTGCCGGGGGGATAATATTTTTGGTGAGAAGGTCGAGCAGCTGGTGGACCAACTGCATCAGCGGGAAACCGCCCTCGACAAGCTCTTCCACCGGGCGCCTTCAGCATCCACCTCAGCAGGTGGACGTTTTTCCCGGGCCCGGCAGGCTGCACCCTATGCTTTTACCAAGCGTAGGTACACCCAGCCGGCCCGAAGGCCTCGTCAGGCACAGGGACAGCCCCAGCGCGCTCGTTCTCAACAGCGTGCGCCTAAGCAGCCCCCTGCGCCTCCACAGCAAAAGCCGGGGACGGGCTTTTGACTGGATCCATAGGAACATAGCCGCCATCAAAGTGTCCGTACCGGACGATCTGCCGGTCGGGGGGAGGTTGAAATTTTTTCACCAAAGGTGGCCTCTCATAACCTCCGACCAGTGGGTTCTCCAAATAGTGCGGTGCGGATACGCCCTGAATTTGGCCTCCCTGCCACCAAATTGTCCTCCGGGAGCTCAATCCTTCAGCTCCCATCACAAGCAGGTACTTGCAGAGGAACTCTCCGCCCTTCTCAGCGCCAATGCGGTCGAGCCCGTACCACCCGGGCAGGAAGGGCAGGGATTCTATTCCAGGTACTTCCTTGTGGAAAAGAAAACAGGGGGGGATGCGTTCCATCCTAGACCTGAGAGGCCTGAACAAATTCCTGGTCAAAGAAAAGTTCAGGATGCTTTCCTTGGGCACCCTTCTGCCAATGATTCAGAAAAACGATTGGCTATGTTCCCTGGATTTAAAGGACGCATACACTCACATCCCAATACTGCCAGCTCACAGACAGTATCTCAGATTCCGCCTGGGCACACGGCATTTTCAGTATTGTGTGCTGCCCTTTGGGCTCGCCTCTGCCCCACGGGTGTTTACAAAGTGCCTCGTGGTGGTTGCAGCGTATCTACGCAAGCTGGGGGTGCATGTGTTCCCGTATCTCGACAATTGGCTGGTCAAGAACACCTCGGAGGCAGGAGCCCTCCGGTCCATGCAGTGTACTATTCAACTCCTGGAGCTGCTGGGGTTTGTGATAAATTACCCAAAGTCCCATCTCCAGCCAACCCAGTCTCTGGAATTCATAGGAGCTCTGCTGAATACCCAGACGCCTCAGGCCTTCCTTCCCGAAGCGAGGGCCCACAACCTCCTGTCCCTCGCTTCGCAGACCAGAGCGCCTCAGCAGGTCACAGCTCGGCAGATGTTGAGACTTCTGGGTCATATGGCCTCCACAGTCTATGTGACTCCCATGGCTCGTCTTCACATGAGATCTGCTCAATGGACCCTAGCTTCCCAGTGGTTCCAAGCCACCGGGAATCTAGAAGATGTCATCCGCCTCTCCATCCAGTTGCCGCACTTCACTGCTCTGGTGGAACATTCGGACCAATTTGACCCTGGGGCGTCCATTCCAAATTCCACAGCCCACGAAAGTGCTGACGACGGATGCATCTCGCCTGGGGTGGGGAGCTCATGTCGATGGGCTTCACACCCGGGTCTGTGGTCTCTCCAGGAAAAGGATCTGCAGATCAACCTCCTGGAGCTCCGAGCGATCTGGAACGCACTGAAGGCTTTCAGAGATTGGCTGTCCTGCCAAATTATCCAAATTCGGACAGACAATCAGGTTGCACTGTATTACACCAACAAGCAGGGGGGCACCGGATTTTGCCCCTTGTGTCAGGAAGCCGTCGGGATGTGGCGTTGGGCTTGCCAGTTCGGCATGCTCCTCCAAGCCACATACCTGGCAGGTGTAAACAACAGTCTGGCCGACAGACTGAGCAGAGTCATGCAACCGCACGAGTGGTCGCTTCATTCCAGAGTGGTACGCAAGATCTTCCGAGAGTGGGGCACCCCCTCGGTGGACCTTTTCGCCTCTCAGACCAACCACAAGCTGCCTCTGTTCTGTTCCAGACTTCAGGCACACGGCAGGCTAGCGTCGGATGCCTTTCTCCTTCATTGGGGGACCAGCCTCCTGTATGCTTATCCTCCCATACCTTTGGTGGGGAAGGCCTTGCTGAAGCTCAAGCAAGACCGTGGCACCATGATTCTGATAGCGCCCTTTTGGCCCCGCCAGATCTGGTTCCCTCTTCTTCTGGAGTTGTCCTCAGAAGAACTGTGGAGATTGGAGTGTTTTCCGACTCTCATTTCGCAGAACGACGGAGCGTTGCTGCACCCCAACCTTCAGTCTCTGGCTCTCACGGCCTGGATGTTGAGGGCGTAGACTTCGCTGCGTTGGGTCTGTCGGAGGGTGTCTCCCGTGTCTTGCTTGCCTCTAGGAAGGATTCCACTAAAAAGAGTTACTTTTTCAAGTGGAGGAGGTTTGTCGTTTGGTGTGAGAGCAAGGCCCTAGAACCTCGTTCTTGCCCTGCACAGAACCTGCTTGAATACCTTCTGCACTTGTCAGAGTTTGGTCTCAAGACCAACTCAGTAAGGAATCACCTTAGTGCGATTAGTGCTTACCATTGTCGTGTGGAAAGTAAAGCCATCTCTGGAGAGCCTTTAGTCGTTCAATTCATGAGAGGCTTGCTTCTGTCAAAGCCCCCTATCAAGCCTCCTGCAGTGTCATGGGATCTTAACGTCGTCCTCACCCAGCTGATGAAACCTCCTTTTGAGCCACTGAATACCTGCCATCTGAAGTACTTGACCTGGAAGGTCATTTTCTTGGTGGCAGTTACTTCAGCTCGTAGGGTCAGTGAGCTTCAAGCCCTGGTAGCTCATGCTCCATATACCAAATTTCATCACAACAGAGTAGTGCTCCGCACCCACCCAAAGTTCCTGCCGAAGGTGGTGTCGGAGTTCCATCTTAACCAGTCAATTGTCTTGCCAACATTCTTCCCCAGGCCGCATACCCGCCCTGCTGAACGTCAGTTACACACATTGGACTGCAAGAGAGCATTGGCCTTCTACTTGGAGCGGACACAGCCCCACAGACAGTCCGCCCAATTGTTTGTTTCTTTCGACCCTAACAGGCTAGGGGTCGCTGTCAGGAAACGCACCATCTCCAATTGGCTAGCAGATTGCATTTCCTTCACTTACGCCCAGGCTGGGCTGGCTCTTGAGGGTCATGTCACGGCTCATAGTGTTAGAGCCATGGCAGCGTCAGTGGCCCACTTGAAGTCAGCCACTATTGAAGAGATTTGCAAGGCTGCGACGTGGTCATCTGTCCACACATTCACATCACATTACTGCCTCCAGCAGGATACCCGACACGACAGTCGGTTTGGGCAGTCGGTGCTGCAGAATCTGTTTGGGGTGTAAATCCAACTCCACCCTCCAGGACCCGCATTTATTCTGGTCAGGCTGCACTCTCAGTTAGTTGTTCTTCGTAGGTCAATTTTCTGTTGTATCCTCGCCGTTGCGAGGTTCAATTGACCTGGGTTCTTGTTTTGAGTGAGCCTGAGAGCTAGGGATACCCCAGTCGTGAGAACAAGCAGCCTGCTTGTCCTCGGAGAAAGTGAATGATACATACCTGTAGCAGGTGTTCTCTGAGGACAGCAGGCTGATTGTTCTCACCTACCCTCCCTCCTCCCCTTTGGAGTTGCGTTTCATAGTTTTTGCTTGTCATTCAACTGGCGGGAACGGTCACGCACGGGCGGGAAGACGGCCGCGCATGCGCGGTGGGCGTGCCCTGCGTGCGGACCGCCCGCGAAACTTCTTCCGGTTGGTGGGGGCTGCCGCGGACGTCACCCAGTCGTGAGAACAATCAGCCTGCTGTCCTCGGAGAACACCTGCTACAGGTATGTATCATTCACTTTCTCTGGCAATGAATTCCAGAGTTTAATTACAAATTGAGTGAAGAAATATTTTCTCCAGTTAGTTTTAAATTCACTACTTAGTAGCTTCATTGAGTGCCACCTAGTCCTAATATTTTTGGAAAGAGTAAACAAGTGCTTTGTCTACCTGTTTCATTCCACTCAGTATTTTATAGACCTCTATCATATCTCCTCTCCGCTGTCTCTTCTCTAAGCTGAAAAGCCCTAGCCACTTTAGCTTTTCCTCATAGGGAAGTCGTCCCATCCCTTTTATCATTTTCGTTGCCCTTCTCTGTACCTTTTCTAATTCCACTGTATCTTTTTGAGATGCAGTGACCAGAATTGCACACGGATTCAAGGTGTGGTTGCACCATGAAGCAATAGAAAAGCATTATAACATTCTCATTTTTGTTTTCTATTCCTTTCCTAATAATTCCTAACATTCTATTTGTTTTCTTAACTGCCTCAGACTTAGCAGAGGGTTTCAGCGTATCATCAATGATGACACCTAGATCTTATTGTTTGACTTTCTCTTTCCCACATTGCTTTGTGCTTGCTCACATTAACTGTCATCTGCCTTTTGAATGCCCAGTCTCATAAGGTCTTCTTGCAATTTTTTACAATCCTTTTGCGATTTAACAAATTTGGAGCTCATTTTCAAAGCACTTAGACTTACAAAGCTCCATAAGTTGCTATGGGGCTCATTTTTGAAAGAGAAAAACGTCTAAAAAGTGGCATAAAGCAGCATTTGGATGATTTTCTTACAAAAACAGCCAAATCAGTATTTTCAAATCACATTTTTAGATGTTTTCTAAGAAGTCCGTCAGAAGTGTGTTCAAATCACAAGGAGGCATGTCGGGGCATTTCAAAGACGGGATTAGGGTGTGCATAACACTTGGATGAGGATGTTATAATGCCTTTGTATTGCTCCATGGTGCGACTGCACCTCAAATATTGTGTTCAATTCTGGTCACCGCATCTCAAAAAAGATATTGTGGAATTAGAAAAGGTGCAGAGAAGGGCGACAAAAATGATAAAAGGGATGGGACGACTTCCCTATGAGGAAAGGCTAAAGTGGCTAGGCTCTTCAGCTTGGAGAAAAGACAGCTGAGGGGAGATATGATGATAGAGGTTTATAAAATGAGTGGAGTGGAAAGGGTAGACGTGAAGCATCTGTTTACTCGTTCCAAAAATACTAGGACTAGGGAACCTTCAATTAAGCTACAAAGTAGTAAATTTAAAATGAATCGGAGAAAATCTTTCTTCACTCAACATGTAATTAAACTCTGGAATTCGTTGCCAGAGAATGTGGTAAAGGCGGTTAGCTTAGTGGGGTTTAAAAAAGGTTTGGACGGCTTCCTAAAGGAAAAGTTCATAGACCATTATTAAAATGGACTTCGGGAAAATCCACTTCTTATTTCTGGGATAAGCAGCATAAAATGCTTTGTACATTTTTGGGATCTTGCTAGGTATTTGTGACCTGGATTGGCCACTGTTGGAAACAGGATGCTGGGCTTGAGGGATATTTGGTCTGTCCCAGTATGGCAATACTTATGTACTTATGGATGTTTTACAGCAATAATGGAACAAAACAAAAATGTCCAGGACTAAAACTATGACGTTTTGAGGTAAACCTGTTTTTAGAACGAATAAAGCACAAAAGGTGCCCTAAATGACCAGATGATCACTGGAAGATATAAGGGATGACCCCCCCCCCCCCCACACACACACTAAAAGTATGACTTACCAGCTTCTTACTGCAGCATGCAGGTCCCTGGAGTAGTGTAGTAGTCAGTGCAGTGCCGTAGCGAGGGCTAATGACACCCGGGGCGGGTCGCCGCTGCGCACCCCCCCCCTGGGTGCAGCACGGCGCGACCCCCCCCCCCCCTCTGTGGCGCACCCCCCCTCCGGAGCGAACCCCCCCCCAGACCGCATTCTTACCTGCGGGAGGGCCGATCTGCCCCGAAGTAACATGTTCCGGGGCAGAGGGAGCAGGGAACCAGCGGTGCCGGCACCCCCCAAGCGCGTGCACCCGGGGCGGACCGCCCCCCCCTTCCTACGCCACTGGTGTAGTGCACTATGGAGTGCGGGACTTGGGTCCCTATCTCCCTTTACCTGTCACACTTGTGGTGGAAACTGTAACCCCTCTCATAGTCACCAAAACCCTATTGTACCCACATATAGGTGCCTCCTTCACCCATAAGGGTTATTGTAGTGGTGTACAGTTCATTTTGAAAATTCACATACACAATATCAATCAACTCACTTTTATCAACATGTAAAAAATGTAACAGATTGGTGAGGCAAGATTTCCCTTGATTAACTCCATGTTGGCTTTGTCTCATTAAACCATGCTTATGTATATGCTCTGTAATTTTGTTTTTTACAATAGTCTACCATTTTGCCCAGCACTAACATCAGGATCATCTCTATATATAAAAGGCACCACCAACGTTCTAAATGAAGCCTCCAGCCGGAAGTGTGAAGGGGGAGAGATATCCGGTTTCCCCATGAGTGTCAGCCCCGCCCTCGCTCTCTCTGTAACACAAACAGTGAAGGAAAACACAGCAAAGCACGAAATCAAATCGCTCTCTCTGTAACAGTGAAGGACTCAGAGGGGGGAGGGGAGAGAGGGCAGAAGCCCTCACTATCTCTGTAACACAAACAAACAGCAGGAAACTTATCACTGAAGGACTTGACTCCGAGGTGGGAGGGGACAGAGAGGACAGACAGCACAGAGGAAGGGAGAGAGGGCAGAGGGCAGGGACACACACACTCCCACATGCACACTCTGAAGAAAACCTTGCTAGCCCCCGTTTCATTTGCATCAGAAACGGGGCTTTTTTACTAGTTGGTCTATAATTTCCCGGATCCCTTTTTAAAAATTGGTATTATATTGGCCACCCTCCAATCTTCCAGTACCATGCCTGATTTTAAAGATAAATTACATATTAGTAACAATAGCTCTGCAAGTTCATTTTTCAATTCTATCTGTACTCTGGGATGTGTACTATCTTTTCCAGGTGATTTGCTACTCTTCAGGTGGCAAATTGCCCCATTATATCTTCCAGTTTTACAGAGATTTGGTTCAATTTCTTCGACTCATGAACTTTGAATACCCTTCTGGCACCGGTATCTCTCCCACATCTTCCTCGGTGAAGACCAAAACAAAGAATTCATTTAATCTTTCTGCTATGGCCTTGTCTTCCCTGAGTGCCCCTTTTACCCCTTGATCATCTAGCAGTCCAACTGATTATTTTTCTGCATTCTTGCTTCTGATATATCTAAAAAGGTTTTTAGTATGTGGCTTTTGACTCCAATGCAATCTTCTTTCCAATTCTCTCTTTTCCTTCCTTATCAGCGCTTTGCATTCCTTATGCTTTTTCCTATTATTTCAATCAGATCCTTCTTCTGAAGAATTTTCTTTTAGCTCTAATAGGTGTGGTGTGGATAGCATGAGGAAGGATTTAGCAAAGCTAGAGGAATGGTGTGGAATTTGGCAACTAAGATTTAATGCTAAAAATTTCATGGTCATGCATTTGTGCAGCAAAATCCTAAGAGAATGGTACAGTTTAGGGAGTGAAGAATTTTTGTGCATGAAAGAAGGACTGTGGTGTGATCGTATGTGATGATCTTAAGGTGGCCAAACAGATAGTAAAGGTGACAGCTAAAGCTAGAAGGATACTAGGACAAGGGGGCACACAAAAAAGCTACTAAGTAGTAAATTAAAACAAACCAGAGAAAATATTTCTTCATTCAATGTGTAATTAAACTCTGCAATTTGTTGCCAGAAAATGTGTTAAAAGCAGTTAGCTTAGCATGGTTTCAAAAAAAGGTTTGGATACTTTCCTTAAAGAAAAGTTCATAAGCCATTATTAAGATGGACTTGGGATAATCCACTGCTTATTTCTTGGATACAAAAAATACACAAACTATACAAATGCAAAGACGATGCCCGTGGAGGCTAGATGATTATTGAGTAGTGAGATGGAGTCTCATATGTTCGACACGAGAACGTTTTTTCACTCAATGGGTGGTATCTTACTCGTGTTCATCATTTAATCATAGACTCTACCTCCACCATCCCATTTACATGTTAAATGATGAACACGAGTAAGATACCACCTATTGAGTGAAAAAACATTCTCGTGTCGAACATATGAGACTCCATCTCACTACTCAATAATCATCTAGCCTCCACGGGCATCGTCTTTGCATTTGTATAGTTTGTGTATTTTTTGTTTGGAATTTTTGACACTCGACAAAGTGACGGTCCACATATTTCTTGGATAAGCAGCAGCATAAAATCTGTCTTACTGTTTTGGGATCTTGCAGGGTACTTTGCCCTGGATTGGCCAGTGTTGAAAACAGAATACTAGGCTTGATGGACTTTCGGTCTGTTCCATTATGGCAATGCTTATATTCTTATTTAAATGGACGCTAGTAGGGTCTGTCTAACTATTTGCGTTACAAGGTAATATAAGCTTAAAGAAATCACAAAAAAATGTTACATAGAATAACTTTGTGGGAAACATGTAATTCTCTTTTCAGGTGCTCTTTTTCTTGTTCTTTTTAGAACGTTAATTTTCCCTTTCCTGATTCGTGGAGGAAAACCAACACCCTTCATAACTTTTACACTTGCATTTGTATTCTGTGGTTATAATGGATATCTGCAAAGCAGTTACATAATAAGCTATGCAGAATACCCTCCAGACTGGACAAGGGATCCCCGTTTCATCATAGGTAAGTTCAGGGAGTGATTTCACTTTAATCAGGTCGCCACAGACATTTCTATATGAAAATGAGATCTTTGAGTTACCTAGAATATTTGTTGCAGCTCTCTGTTCCAGTGATATTTAATGAGTGCACTACATGCTCTCTGGGAAGAGAAAGTCAAGAATTTGGTCTATGGTATTGCAGAAGGAAGCACATTAGTCAGATGGACCTTTTGGTCCCTATTTGCCCTCATCTCTTATTATATTTAATTTTTATCAAATAATATGACCAGAGAATTTTCTGTTTCAGATGAGAAATTAATTTGTTTAGTGAGATATAGATTAAACACATTCTGAGTTTTTCACAGTACTTTCAGTGAATTGCAGACATTTTTCGTAAGTTAGTGTGCATGTCTCTCCTGCATGTAAGCATTGGTTCTCAAACCTGTCCCGGGGAGCATCAGCCAGTGAGGTTTTGGGGTTATCCACAATGAATAAGCATGAGATAAATTGGTATATAGGGTCTCTGTTGCATTCAAATAAACAGTATCTCATGATGGGCTGCTGCTCCCCATGGCAGGTTTGAGAATCACTGATTTAGGTTTTGTGAATTCATTTTTGATAAAACAGCAAGATTAAAGCAATATCTAAGGATACTGCAGATTCAGTAGACAAAGAATGAAGCTTAGTGGCCTAGATAACAGCAAGGCTGATCAGGAAATGAAAATGCTATAAACATGAAAAAGTAATATGTAGAGGAAAAGATACTGATGCTTTTCTTCACTTTTAGATGATATTTTAACATCTTTCTTATATTTGATTATTGCATAGAGATTTTATCCAAAGTATTGTCTAACTGGCTATCTATATGAATCCAATGGAAGTCCAAAAAAAAATCTAACATTATCAATTCAGTTGCACAGTGAGGAAAAAAAATAAAACTTTCTTAATCCCAAATACCAAGATCACAATTTTTCTTTACAATGTAATTAAATTATCATGTCTCCTAGCGATCTCTTCTTTTTGGAAGTACTTATTAAGCTTTGCTTTGAAACTATCAAATGCAACCTTGACTCTCTCTGTCAAAGTATTCCACATTTTACTACTATTACTTCAAACAATCTTTCCCTTTACAACTAGCAAAGCATTTCCTCTTTTGACATGGAAATATTAACTGTATATATTTGCTGTACAGATGGGTTTTTTTTTTTTTTGGTTCAGGTATTTCATTGTGGCTCACAGGTAGCCTGATTAACATCCACTCTGATCATATACTCAGAAACCTAAGAGCACCTGGAGAAACTGACTATAAAATACCTAGGGGTAAGTAAACATAATATCGGAAGAAATCAGTGCCAGGGAATGAAGCTGTAACTATCACATCATGGTATTTCTGTGAGCTTAACAAAATGCAAGTGTCTTTAAATGAATTTATCCTGTGCATTGAAGGCATCATGGGATCTCAGTGTTATGATCCTACTGGGACAGGCAAAGTAGCGACTGGATCTCACTCCTGATTGGTCATGTCAGGGATTGGGCTGACGTCTGAGGCAGCTGATGTCAGATGCCAGACCCTATTTAAGTCTGCCTCTGCCTGCATAGGCCGCCGTAGAGTTATTTCCTTTATCTGTGAGCTTACCTTGCTTCTTTCTGTTCATGTGGCAAAGTGTGATTTCTCCTTGTCTGTGTTTGTTTTTCGTGTCTGTAGGAGTCTGCTCCCTCTGATTTCTTTGCTGCTGTTCAGCTGTGCTCAGCTGTTGATCAGCTGTGTGCTGTTTCCCGGTATGGCCTGTCATTACCCTTCCATGCTATGTTTGCTGGGTGAGTCTGTGAGAGCTTACTTCCTTCATTTGGGTTTCTGTGTAGTCTGCCTTAACCCTTGACCTGCTATATCTGTTGTTGGTTCTTCTAAGGACTGCTCCTTGTCTAAGCTGTGTAGCTTGAGCAGTCTTTTTGTGCAGTCTGCCTTAACCTTTACTTGTTGTATCTGTTGGTTCTTCTAGGAATGCTCCTTGTCTAGCTGTGTAGCTTGAGCAGTCTGTGTAGTCTACCTTAACCCTTTACCTGCTGTATCTGTTGTTAGTTCCTCTGTGGACTGCCCCTTGCCTAGCCGTGTGTGGTTTCCCCTTTTTCCCTTTGCTTGCTGTAGCTCTTCTGTGGACCCTGTGGAGGCTGCTCGTTCATTTGGGCTGTGTGGTACAGCTTGGCTGCCTCTCTGGGTGGGTTCCCTTTTTCTGGTTGTTGTTAGTATCGGTGTGTTTGGTCTTGTGACCTTCGTTGGTGACTGTGTGTGACGCAGCATGCGTGGCCTGAGTGGTGGTCCTTTTCAGGACTTTGTTCTTTTCCCTTCCCTTTTGTGTGTGTAGGTTTCAGTTCAGCCTTGCGGCCTGTTTGTTTGGAATTGGAAAAGGTGCAGCGAAGGGCGATTAAAATTATAGCGGGGATGGGACGACTTCCCTATGAAGAAAGACTAAGGAGGCTAGGGCTTTTCAGCTTGTAGAAGAGATGGCTGAGGGGAGACATGATAGAGGTATATAAAATAATGAGTGGAGTGGAACAGGTGGATGTGAAGCGTCTGTTCACGCTTTCCAAAAATACTAGGACAAGGGGGCATGCGATGAAACTACAGTGTAGTAAGTTTAAAACAAATCGGAGAAAATTCTTCTTCACCCAACGCGTAATTAAACTCTGGAATTCGTTGCCAGAGAACGTGGTGAAGGCGGTTAGCTTGGCAGAGTTTAAAAAGGGGTTAGACGGTTTCCTAAAGGACAAGTCCATAAACCGCTACTAAATGGACTTGGGAAAAATCCACAATTCCAGGAATAACATGTATAGAATGTTTGTACGTTTGGGAAGCTTGCCAGGTGCCCTTGGCCTGGATTTTCCGCTGTCGTGGACAGGATGCTGGGCTCGATGGACCCTTTGTCTTTTCCCAGTGTGGCAATACTTATGTACTTAAGTTTGGATTCTGTACGTGTGATTCTCCAAGGACAAGCAGGCTGCTTGTTCTCACGACTGGGTTGACGTCCACGGCAGCCCCCACCAACGGAATAAAACTTTGCGGGCGGTCCCGCACGCAGGGCACGCCCACCGCGCATGCACGGCCTTCTTCCCGCCCGTGCGCAACCGTTCCCGCTCAGTCTTTTCTTTTCCGCGCTGGAGAGAGCCGCGTTCGTCTCTCTCTCTGTCAGCCCCGGAAACCGGGTCGCGCTTTTGCCGTGAGATTTTCTTCGTTGTTTTTTCTTCGTTGCTTTTCTCTGTTTTATTTTGTTTAAAAAAAAAAAAAACGAGAAAAACTTTGTTTTCCCTCGTACTTTTAGCGGGGGCGTTTCGTTGCGGCCTTGTGGCCGCGCGGGTCGATTTATTTTTCGAGGTGTGATTTTTACCGCCACCATCGACGACTTTGACTTCGCCAACGCGATTTTTCCGTCGATGTCCTCGAAGGTCCCGAGTGGATTTAAGAAGTGTGGTCGGTGCGGCTGGCATATCTCGCAGACCGACACTCACGCTTGGTGCCTCCAGTGCCTCGGGCCGGAGCACGATACCAAGACGTGCACCTTGTGTCTCGGTTTACGGAAACAGACACAGGTAGCGAGGCAAGTTCTACGGGACCGTCTTTTTGGAACTTGCGCCGGCCCCTCGACGTCGACTTCGACGGCATCGGTGTCGACGGCCAGATCTTCGGTACCGGTACCGATGTCCACGAAATCGGCACCGACGGCACCGACCCCAGGGGCACAGGTCCCGTTGGCCCGCCGGTCTTCCGGAGACGGCAGGGGTGAGCGGCCGCGTGGGCAATCGGCCCCGGTCACTCCCTCTACCCAGGGCCCTCGGGACCGAACCCTGTCGGACCCGATCCCTTGAGGCTGAGGGGGATCTACCTCCTCCTCTTCGGTACCGCCGAGCGCCGATGACGGGCACAGGAAAAAGACAAAAAAGCACCGTCATCGGTCGCCACGGCGCATGTGGCTCCCAGCTCCAGAGACGATTCGACGCCGAGGAAGCGGCAGCGCCGGGAGGAGCGGTCTCCCTCTGTGGTAGAGGTATCATTACGTCAGGGCGCCAGCTCTTCGGTGCCGTCTCCTGGACCCGAACAGCTTCCGGCACCGACACCTCTACCGGCCCCCTCGCCTTTCCCGACAGCGGGCCTGGACGAGTGCCTCTGAGCCATCCTTCCGGGGATCCTGGAAGGGCTGATGCGCCAGACTGTGCCGGTGCCGGGGATGCTTGCGCCCTCGGCGCCATTGATGGAGGCGCCGGCGTGCTCTGGCTCGGTGCCGAGGCCTTCGACGCCGACGCCGCTTGCGGCGCCGGTCTCGACCGCCACGCAGGTGGAGTCCCCGTCGATGTTGATGGAGGGAGCTTCATCCCCGCCGGCGCGGGAGTCCAGCACTCGACGACGCCACCGAGGACTCGGTGCCTCGAAGTCGAGCCGGGCCCGGTTGAGGTCTGAGCTACAGGAGCTCATGTCCAACACCGAGGAAGAGGCCTCATGGGGAGAGGAGGAGGACTCCAGATATTTCTCCTCAGAGGAGTCTGTGGGCCTTCCCTCCGACCCCACTCCTTCACCAGAGAGGAAGCTCTCGCCACCTGAGAGCCTCTCCTTTGTCAGGGACATGTCTATTTGCATTCCCTTCCCCGTGGTCTCTGTGGATGAGCTGAGGGCCGAGATGCTCGAGGTCCTCGACTATCCATCACCACCTAGAGAGTCCTCCACGGTACCGTTGCACAATGTCCTCAAAGAGACACTGCTTCGGAACTGGTTGAGACCTTTATCTAATCCCACCATCCCCAAGAAAGCGGAGCCCAATACAGGATCCACTCAGACCCAGAGTTAATGCGGCCTCAATTGCCTCATGACTCGGCGGTCGTGGACTCTGCTCTCAAGAGGGCACGGAGTTTGAAGGATACCGCCTCGGTGCCCCCGGGGCGGGAGTCTCGCACTCTGGACTCGTTTGGGAGGAAGGCCTACCAATCTTCAATGCTCGTGACCTGCATCCAGTCCTACCAGCTCTACACGAGCATACACATGCGGAATAATGTGAAGCAACTGGCGGACCTGGTTGACAAGCTCCCCCCGGAGCAGTCCAGGCCTTTTCAGGAGATGGTCAGGCAGCTGAAGGCGTGCAGAAAGTTCCTGTCCAGGGGTATATATGACACCTGTGATGTGGCATCTCGTGCTGCGGCCCAAGGTATAGTGATGCGCAGGCTCTCATGGCTGCGTGCCTCTGACCTGGACAACCGCACCCAGCAGCGGCTGGCCGATGTCCCTTGCCGGGGGGATAATATTTTTGGTGAAAAGGTCGAGCAGTTGGTGGACCAACTACATCAGTGGGAAACCGCCCTCGACAAGCTCTCCCACCGGGCGCCTTCAACATCCACCTCAGCAGGTGGACGTTTTTCCCGGGCCAGGCAGGCTACGCCCTACACCTACAACAAGCATAGGTACACCCAGCCGGCCCGAAGGCCTCCTCAGGCACAGGGACAGTCCCAGCGCGCTCGTTCTCGTCAACAGCGTGCGCCTAAGCAGCCCCCAGCGCCTCCACAGCAAAAACCGGGGACGGGTTTTTGACTGGATCCATGGGAACATAGCCGCCATCAAAGTGTCCGTGCCGGACGATCTGCCAGTCGGGGGGAGGCTTAAACTTTTTCACCAAAGGTGGCCTCTAATAACCTCCGACCAGTGGGTTCTCCAAATAGTGCAGTGCGGATACGCCCTGAATTTGGCCTCCCCTCCACCAAATTGTCCTCCGGGAGCCCAATCCTTCAGCTCCCAGCACAAGCAGGTACTTGCAGAGGAACTCTCCGCCCTTCTCAGCGCCAATGCGGTCGAGCCCGTACCACCCGGGCAGGAAGGGCAGGGATTCTATTCCAGGTACTACCTTGTGGAAAAGAAAACAGGGGGGATGCGCCCCATCCTAGACCTGTGAGGCCTGAACAAATATCTGGTCAAGGAGAAGTTCAGGATGCTTTCCTTGGGCACCCTTCTGCCAATGATTCAGAAAAATGATTGGCTATGTTCCCTGGATTTAAAGGACGCATACACTCACATCCCGATACTGCCAGCTCACAGACAGTATCTCAGATTCCGCCTGGGGACACGGCACTTTCAATATTGTGTGCTGCCCTTTGGGCTCGCCTCTGCCCCACGGGTGTTCATGAAGTGTCTCGTGGTGGTCGCGGCGTATCTACGCAAGCTGGGAGTGCACGTGTTCCCATATCTCAACGATTGGCTGGTCAAGAACACCTCGGAGGCAGGAGCTCTCCGGTCCATGCAGTGCACTATTCACCTCCTGGAGCTGCTGGGGTTTGTGATAAATTACCCAAAGTCCCATCTCCAGCCAGTCCAATCTCTGGAATTCATAGGAGCTCTGCTGAATTCTCAGACGGCTCAGACCTTTCTTCCCGAAGCGAGGGCCCACAACCTCCTGTCCCTCGCTTCCCAGACCAGAGCGTCTCAGCAGGTCACAGCTCGGCAGATGTTGAGACTCCTAGGTCATATGGCCTCCACAGTTCATGTGACTCCCATGGCTCGTCTTCACATGAGATCTGCTCAATGGACCCTAGCTTCCCAGTGGTGCCAGGCCACCGGGAATCTAGAAGATGTCATCCGCCTCTCCATCAGTTGCCGCACTTCACTGCACTGGTGGACCATTCGGACCAATTTGACCCTGGGACGCCCATTCCAAATTCCACAGCCCACGAAAGTGCTAACGACGGATGCATCTCGCCTGGGGTGGGGAGCTCATGTCGATGGGCTTCACACCCAGGGACTGTGGTCCCTCCAGGAAAAAGATCTTCAGATCAACCTCCTGGAGCTCCGAGCAGTCTGGAAAGCACTGAAGGCTTTCAGAGATCGGCTGTCCTGTCAAATTATCCAAATTCGGACAGACAATCAGGTTGCAATGTATTACATCAACAAGCAGGGGGGCACCGGATCTCGCCCCCTGTGTCAGGAAGCCGTTGGGATGTGGCGTTGGGCCTGCCAGTTCGGTATGCTTCTCCAAGCCACATACTTGGCAGGTGTAAACAACAGTCTGGCCGACAGACTGAGCAGAGTCATGCAACCGCACGAGTGGTCGCTCCATTCCAGAGTGGTACGCAAGATCTTCCGAGAGTGGGGCACTCCCTCGGTGGACCTTTTCACCTCTCAGACCAACCACAAGCTGCCTTTGTTCTGTTCCAGACTACAGGCACACGGCAGACTAGCGTCGGATGCCTTTCTCCTCCATTGGGGGACCGGCCTCCTGTATGCTTATCCTCCCATACCTTTGGTGGGGAAGACCTTACTGAAGCTCAAGCAAGACCACGGCACCATGATTCTGATAGCGCCCTTTTGGCCCCGCCAGATCTGGTTCCCTCTTCTTCTGGAGTTGTCCTCCGAAGAACCGTGGAGATTGGACTGTTTTCCGACTCTCATTTCGCAGAACGACGGAGCGCTTCTGCACCCCAACCTTCAGTCTCTGGCTCTCACGGCCTGGATGTTGAGGGCGTAGACTTCGCTTCGTTGGGTCTGTCTGAGGGTGTCTCCCGTGTCTTGCTTGCCTCTAGGAAGGATTCCACTAAAAAGAGTTACTTTTTCAAGTGGAGGAGGTTTATCGTTTGGTGTGAGAGCAAGGCCCTAGAACCTCGTTCTTGTCCTGCACAGAACCTGCTTGAATACCTTCTGCACTTATCAGAGTCTGGCCTCAAGACCAACTCAGTAAGGAATCACCTTAGTGCGATTAGTGCTTACCATCTTCGTGTAGAGGGTAAAGCCATCTCTGGAGAGCCTTTAGTCGTTCGATTCATGAGAGGCTTGCTTTTGTCAAAGCCCCCTGTCAAGCCTCCTGCAGTGTCATGGGATCTCAACGTCGTCCTCACCCAGCTGATGAAACCTCCTTTTGAGCCACTGAATTCATGCCATCTGAAGTACTTGACCTGGAAGATCATTTTCTTGGTGGCAGTTACTTCAGCTCGTAGGGTCAGTGAGCTTCAAGCCCTGGTAGCTCATGCTCCATATACTAAATTTCATCATAACAGAGTAGTGCTCCGCACTCACCCTAAGTTCCTGCCAAAGGTGGTGTCGGAGTTCCATCTTAACCAGTCAATTGTCTTGCCAACATTCTTTCCCAGACCGCATACCCGCCCTGCTGAACGTCAGTTGCACACATTGGACTACAAGCGAGCGTTGGCCTTCTATTTGGAGCGGACACAGCCCCACAGACAGTCCGCCCAATTGTTTGTTTGTTTCGACCCCAATAGGAAAGGGGTCGCTGTCGGGAAACGCACCATCTCCAATTGGCTAGCAGATTGCATTTCCTTCACTTATGCCCAGGCTGGGCTGACTCTTGAGGGTCATGTCACGGCTCATAGTGTCAGAGCCATGGCAGCGTCGGTGGCTCACTTGAAGTCAGCCACTATTGAAGAGATTTGCAAGGCTGCGACGTGGTCATCTGTCCACACATTCACATCACATTATTGCCTCCAGCAGGATACCCGACACGACAGTCGGTTCGGGCAGTCTGTGCTGCAGAATCTGTTTGGGGTTTAAATCCAACTCCACCCTCCAGGACCCGAATTTATTCTGGTCAGGCTGCACTCTCAGTTAGTTGTTCTTCGTAGGTCAATTTTCTGTTGTATCCTCGCCGTTGCGAGGTTCAATTGACCAGGGTTCTTGTTTTGAGTGAGCCTGAGAGCTAGGGATACCCCAGTCGTGAGAACAAGCAGCCTGCTTGTCCTCGGAGAAAGCGAATGATACATACCTGTAAGGTGTTCTCCGAGGACAGCAGGCTGATTGTTCTCACCTACCCTCCCTCCTCCCCTTTGGAGTTGCGTTTTTACTCATTTTTGCTTGTCATTCAACTGAGCGGGAACGGTCGCGCACGGGCAGGAAGACGGCCGCGCATGCGCGGTGGGCGTGCCCTGCGTGCGGGACTGCCTGCAAAGTTTTGTTCCGGTTGGTGGGGGCTGCCGTGGACGTCAACCCAGCTGCGGCCGCTACTCCATTTACTTTGTGGTGCCGCAACAAGGTGGGTCTTTTCACCCTATTCTGGACTTAAAAGAATTAAACAAGTCCCTAAGAGTGCGGCATTTTCACATGGAAGCCCTGTGCTCCGTCAGTGCGGCGGTACAGCCAGGAGAGTTTCTCACGTCTCTGGACCTGAAAAAGCTTACTTGCACTTTCCAATTTGGCCCCTGCACCAGAAGTTTCTGCGGTTTGCGGTGATGGGAAAACATTTCCAGTTTCGGGCCTTGCCTTTTGGCCTCGCCACAGCTCCCCGAACCTTTTCCAAGGTAATGGTGGTAGTAGCTGCTTTTCTCAGGTGAGAAGGTATCCAGGTTCACCCGTACCTAGACGACTGGCTCATCAGAGCGAACTCCGCAACAGAGAGCAATCAAGCTACAGCCAGAGTGGTCTCAGTACTGCAATCTCTGGGCTGGGTCGTCAATGTAGCCAAAAGTCACCTGACCCCCTCGCAATCTCTAGAATATTTGGGGGCACGGTTCGACACAGACTTGGGATATGTATTCCTACCCGAGCAAAGGCGGTGCAAGCTTCAGAATCAGGTCCGTCTGCTCCTGAGGATGCCCCGCCCACGAGCTTGGGACATTGTCCAGCTGTTGGGATCGATGACGGCCACCTTGGATTTGGTGCCCTGGGCAAGAGCGCACCTGAGACCTCTGCAATGGTCTCCAGTATCTCAGGATTATTAATGCAGACTCTCTTGGCTCCCTGCGGCCCGACTCAACATGGAGTGGTGGCTCTCAGACAGCATGCTGCGGCGAGGAATGCCGCTGGCACTCCCCGATTGGTGCCTAGTGGTGACAGATGCCAGCCTGAAGGGCTGGGGTGCACATTGAAAGGGGAAGCATGCCCAGGGTCTTTGGACACCCGACGAGTCGGAGTGGTCCATCAACCGCCTAGAGTTGAAAGCGGTGTTTCAGGCGCTTCTGGCCTTTCAAGTAACCCTGGAAGGATTGGCTGTCAGAGTGATGTCGGACATCACGACAACAGTGGCCTACATAAACCGACAAGGCGGCACTCAGTGCAGAGCGCTGGCCGCGCAGGCCGAACAGATTTGCCACTGGGCCGAGCTGCATCTACAGTTTCTGTCGGCAGCTCACATTGCAGGTCAGAGCAACGTGCAAGCCGATTATCTAAGCAGGCATCAAATTGATCCATTGGAATTGGAACTGGCAGACGAAGTATTTCTGCAGATATGTGCCAAATGGGGCAAGCCCGTAATGGATCTTATGGCGACAAGCTCAACTGCCAAAGTCCTGTGCTTTTCAGCAGACGGAGAGATCCTCGCTCAGCCGGGTTGGATGCCTTGGCTCAACCCTGGCCTCTGGGCCTCTGGTATGTGTTCCTTCCGTGGCCCTTGATAGGGCGTGTGCTCCTGTGGATTCGGCTTCACCCAGGAGAAGTGGTTCTCATCGCCCCGGATTGGCCCAGGGGGCCTTGGTATGTGGACCTCCGACAGATGCTAGTGGAGGCTCCCCTTCCTTTACCTCTGGTACCGAACCTGTTGTCGCAGGGACCGGTGGCCATGGAGGACGCCTGCCGTTTTGGTCTTACGGCATGGCTATTGAGAGGGCGCAATTGAGAGGCAAAGGCTATTCCAATAATGTTATTTCCACTCTCCTGCAGGCCTGCAAGCGGTCCACTTCCGTGGCTTATGCCAGGATCTGGCGCCAGTTTGAGGCTTGGTGTGTTTCAAAAGCGATCGCACCCATGCAGGCTCCTGTCTCGCTGATTCTGGACTTTTTGCAGGATGGTGTACAAAAAAGGCTTGGCCTATAATTCCCTGTGGGTGCAAGTGGCAGCGTTGGCCTCCCTTCATGGTAAGGTTGCAGGCGTGTCTTTAGCTGCTCATCCAGATGTGGCACGGTTTCTTAGAGGGGTGCTTCGGCTCCGTCCTCCCGTGCGGGCACCTTGTCGAGCTTGGAACCTGGGGCTAGTTTTGAAGGCTCTGCAGGGTTTTCCTTTTGAGCCGCTATGGCGAGCTTCAGAGAAAGATTTGACATTAAAGGCCGTTTTTCTGGTGGCCATTACTTCGGCGAGACGGGTGTCAGAACTCCAGGCACTGTCCTGTCGAGACCCATTTCTGCAATTTTCAGAGTCCGGGGTCACGGTTCGTACCGTGCCTTCCTTCATGCCTAAGGTGATTTCAGCGTTTCACCTAAACCAGCCTATTTTTCTACCCTCTTTTGTTAAGGAGGAGATTCCAGAATCCTTTGGGCAGTTGCACCTGTTGGATGTGCGCAGGACTCTGTTGCAGTATCTGCGAGTTACTAATTCTTTCAGGACCTCATGTTTTACTATCAGGTTCTCGCAGAGGGTCTCCAGCGTCTAAAGCCACTATTGCCCGCTGGCTCAAAGAAGCTATCTTTTCAGCTTATCTGCTTGCCGGCCGGCCTCCGCCTGTAGCCTTTAAGGCACATTCTACAAGAGCGATCTCTTCCTCTTGGGCTGAAACTGGAGCACTCTCTCTTCATGAGATTTGCAGTGCAGCAACATGGGCTTTGAAGCTCTCATTTGCCCGACATTACAGGCTGGATGTGGCTGCTAGGAGGGATGTGCGTTTTGGAGCACAAGTGCTAGCGCGTGGTGTGACTTGTTCCCACCCTATATAGGGATTGCTTTGATACATCCCATACGTAATGGCTTCATCTGCTTGATGACAAGGAAGGGAAAATTAAGTTCTTACCTTGGTAATTTTCTTTCCTTTAGTCATAGCAGATGAACCCATGAGCCCTCCCTGTATGATTGTCTGTATGATGTGAATCTGTTTCAGGTTCTGTTCTTGTTTCCTGAAGTTCTAAACCTTCCTTGGGAGAAAGTTGGAAAACAGTCTTCAGGATTCTTGTTCACTTATAGGAGGATGAGTTCATTCCCTCCAGGAGGATGTGTGTATTCCCTCCATAAATACAAAGAGGAGGACGAGTTTATTCCCTCCAGGAGGATGTGTTCATTTCCTCCTTTTGAGTTCATGCCCTTGTTATGGGGCCATCGTTCGCTGTGAGGAAAGTTCATGTTATTCCCATTGCGGTTTGTTATACTGCTTTGGAAGCTTCAAATACTGAAGAAGCAGTGGAGCTAGCTGACCATGTGGCACTGTGAAATTTGAGTGCTCTCTATCTCCCCCTGCTGGTTGATGGACACAACCCATACGTAATGGCTTCATCTGCTATGACTAAAGGAAAGAAAATTACCAAGGTAAGAACCTAATTTTCCCATCTCAAGGCCACTCCATTTGACTAAGATGTTTACACCTGACAGAATTCTGCGCACCTGCTTCTGCAGCCGCATAGAATTCTGCATGTTTGCGCAGAATTTGTGCTCCGAGGCTGGATGACTGGCTTCTCTGCCACCCCCTGAGCCTTGGAGGACCCTCCCCAGCCCGTGGCACAGGCAGGCTGGATGGCTTCCCCGCGGCCCTCTCAGGCCTACCTAGTGGTCTAGTAGCCTCTTGGGGGGCAGAGAAGAGCTCTACTCTTTCCTGTCAATGCCGCTGCTCTCTGGTTCATGCCACAGCTTTTTCAAAATGGCCGTTGAGACTTCAAGCAGTAATCTCGTGAGACTGCTGCAGGAAGCTTCAGCAGCCATTTGGAAAAAGCGGCAGCACTGGCCCAGACCAGCGGCAGCAGGCAGGAAAGAGGTACTCCCTGCAGGCCCTGAAGAGGTACTTCCATGCAACTCCTACTTTATGGGTGAGTAGAGAGGTGGGCTGAAAAAAATATTGATGGCCAGTGCAGGGAGGGAGCTATATTAAAAAAAAAAAAAAAAAAGTGGTTGCTGTATGTGGGTGGGAGGGATCTATAAAGGTGGATGCTATGTGTGGGTGCAGGGAGGGGGCTGGAAAAAATATGGGTGCTGGGAAAAATGTCCTGAAGGGCTGTAATATTGATTAAATTATGTTAAACTTGCAGAATTTGCAAATTTTTTGCACAGAATTTTTTGTGGGTTTTATTTGGTGCAGAATTCTGACAGGAGTAGATGTTATAAACCAGTAATAATTGCCTACATTAATACATTAACCAGATCTCATTTTATGCTAACATAAAAATACAACCAACCATGTAAAAAGTTGGGACTTTCACAACTCAATACAACAAAGACTTGTAACCCTTTTTTCCATGGACAAAGAGGACTTCAGTCACACATGTTGATGACATGGTCTCATCATGCTAACAGCTCTGCCAGAAAAGGATATGTGAAGAGCAATTCTGTAACTGTGTGGATGTAGTTACTCGGATATCTGCGTAAGTGCTGAGATAGTTGGCACTTATATGCATATGTGCTCCGTGCACTGTTCTATAAAACAATATATAGGTATATTAGGGCTTAACTGCAAGGCGGTGTAGACAAAGCATGGGAAGGGCATGGGCATGTCTTCCAGTTATGTATGTAACATATAGAATACTATATGTTATGTGCATATCATGGAACACTCAGGTGTGAACATCTATACCTGCCATTGACCTAGTGTAACTGTTTACACCCAATTTTAGGTATGTCAGTACTGACTTATGCTAGTGTGCTATAATTTATTTATTTATTCCTGACTTGATGTACTGCTGAAACTGATGGATCACAGCAGTTTACAAATAAATGCAAAAAGCATAGAAGATACAAAATACAATAGGAAATAAACTATACACACAAAAAATAAGTTAAAATAAGATCCACATAAGAGTTACCATTTCTGTCAGCCCACTATGAGCCTTAGGCTCAATTTCTAATAGTCCTGGACCAGAACTAAGCTTACGTAGCTGGTCACATGGCCCGGTGCATCTGGGGATGCAATGCGAGGTAACTGCGAGAACCGAAGACCGGTCAGTGATAGCAGACTCAAACGAGTATCAGCACCTGAAAGAGAGGCAAGACAAAAAAAAAACCCATTTATGCGTTTAACAGTTTATAATGGCATCTTGGTGCATAGATACTGTTATAGTGCTTGGCATCAGCACACCTACCTAGAGGTACTCAGTTATGGAATTCCCCCAAAGCCTTTTGCATATTGTTGCAAAGCATCTTCTGTTAGAATAGTTTGATATTCCACTTCAACAGACTCCTCAGGTCCTAATCATATCTCCCAGTTAGCTCAGGTGTACCAGTTTATTGGAAACAGGGGTGTTCAACACAAAAACTATGTATATTCCCATCAGTCACTTTCTCTGGATTTCTTATAGGCCAGCTTTCAAAATCTCAGACCCAGTTCTCGGTCTCTTTCAGGCTTCAGTCGTATTCTTTATCTGAAAGCTTATAGTGTTTGTTTGGGTTATTTTTTAATCTATCAATTTGTTACTGCAGTTTAAACTGTGCCCAGCACAAACAGCCCAGAACAGACTCCTTACCAGGTTTTCCTTTATACAAGAATAAATAAATAAATAAATAAATAATTAGCACTGGTAATCTCACTGTCTTTACTAAAGTCTTTCCCCTTTTGAAATCACAATAAGAAAGACTTGATTTGCTTCCTCCCATGGTAGCTACAATATTTTCAAAACATACTACCAATCTTCCATAGGTATTCAGTGTTTCCTGATTTTCACTAACAATATTTCTTACACAAATAGAAACAAAAACAGCCAAATAATCTTTTCCTCTTTATCCCAAAAGGTATGTTTTTTCTGGCTTCTCACGAAAGAGCAAAAGGGGCACTCAGGGAGGACAAGGCCATAGCAGAGAAACTGAATTAATTCTTTGCTTCTGTATTTACAGAAGAAGATGTAGGAGATCTACCTGTAATGGAAATGGCTTTCAAGGGTAATGAAGTGGAGGAATTGAAAGCAATATCGGTGAACCTGGAAGATGTACTGAGCCAAATTGACAAATTAAAGAGTAGTAAATCACCTGGACCGGATGGCATACATCCAAGGGTACTCAAAGAACTCAAGCATGAAATTGCAGATCTGCTGTTAGTAATATGTAACCTGTTGTTAAAATCATCCATAGTACCTGAAGATTGGAGGGTGGCCAATGTGATGCCGATTTTTAAAAAGGGTTCTAGGGATGATCCGGGAAATTATAGACTGGTAAGCCTGACGTCAGAGCCAGGCAAAATAGTGGAAACTATTATAAAGAATAAAATTATAGAATGCGTAAACAAATATGGTTTAATGGGACGGAGTCAGCATGGGTTCAGCCAAGGGAAGACTTGCCTCACCAACTTGCTTCATTTCTTTGAAGGCGTGAACAAACATGTGGATAAAGGTGAGCCGGTTGATGTAGTGTATCTAGATTTTCAGAAAGCTTTTGATAAAGTTCCTCATGAGAGACTCCTGAGAAAAATAGAGTCATGGGATAGGAGGCAAGGTTCTGGTGTGGATTAGGAATTGGTTGTTAGACAGGAAACAGAGGGTAGGGTTAAATGGTCATTTCTCTCAATGGAGGAGAGTGAACAGTGGAGTTCAGAGATCTGTACTGGGATCGATACTGTTTAATGTATTTATAAATGATATGGGAATTGGAACAACGAGTGAGGTTATCAAATTTGCAGATGATACAAAACTATTCAAGGTTGTTAAAACACGTGCAGACTGTGAAATATTGCAAGAAGATCTTAGGAAATTGGAAGACTGGGCATCTAAATGGCAGATGAAATTTAATGTGGACAAATGCAAGATGATGCACATTGGAAAGAATAATCCGAATCACAGTTACTAGATGCTAGGGTCCACCTTGGGGGTCAGCGGTCAAGAAAAAGATCTGGGTATCGTTGTAGATAATACGCTGAAATCCTCTGCTCAGTGGGCGGTGGCAGCCAAAAAAGCAAATAGGGTTCTAGGAATTATTAGGAAAGGGATGGTGAATAAGACCAAAATTACTATAATGCCTTTGTATCGCTCCATGGTGTGTCCACACCTTGAGTACTGTGTTCAGTTCTGGTCGCCGTATCTTAAAAAAGATATAGCAGAATTAGAAAAGGTTCAAAGTAGAGCGACTAAAATGGTAAAGGGGATGGAACTCCTCTCGTATGAGGAAAGGCTGAAGAGGTTAGTGCTCTTCAGCTTGCAAAAGAGATGGATGAGGGGAGATATGACTGAGGTCTACAAAATCCTGAGTGGTGTAGAAGTAAATCGATTTTTTACTTGTTCCAAAGGTACAAAGACTAGGGGACATTTGAGGAAGTTTCATGGAAATACTTTTAAAACAAATAGGAGGAAATATTTTTTCACTCAACGAATGGGCAACTCTGGAACTCTGTACATAAGTAGTGCAATACTGGGAAAGACCAAAGGTCCATCAAGCCCAGCATCCTGTTTCCAACAGTGGCCAATCCAGATCACAAATACCCTGCAAGATCCCAAAAATGTACAAAACATTTTATACTACTTATCCCAGAAAGAGTGGATTTTCCTCAAGTCCATTTAATAACGGTCTTTGGACTTTTCCTTTAGGAAGCCATCCAAACCTTTTTTAAACTCCGCTAAGCTAACCGCCTTTACCACATTTCTGGCAACGAATTCCAGAGTTTAATTACATGTTGAGTGAAGAAAAATTTTCTCCGATTAGTTTTAAATTTACTACATTGTAGCTTCATCGCATGCCCCCTAGTCCTAGTATTTTTTGAAAGCGTGAACAGATGCTTCACATCTACCCGTTCAACTCCACTCATTATTTTATAGACCTCTATCATATCTCCCCTCAGCCGCCTTTTCTCCAAGCTGAAGAGCCCTAGCCGCTTTAGCCTTTCCTTATAGGGAAGTTGTCCCATCCCCTTTATCATTTTTGTCGCCCTTCTCTGCACCTTTTCTAATTCCACAATATCTTTTTTGAGATGCGGCAACCAGAATTGAACACAATATTTGAGGTGCGGTCGTACCATGGAGCGATACAAAGGCATTATAGCATCCTCATTTTTGTTTTCCATTCCTTTCCTAATAATACCTAACATTCTATTTGCTTTCTTAGCCACAGCAGCACACTGAGCAGAAGGTTTCAATGTATCAACAACGATGACACCTAGATCCCTTTCTTGGTCTGTGACTCCTAACCTGGAACCTTGCATGACATAGCTATAATTCGGGTTCCTGTTTCCCACATGCATCACTTTGCACTTGCTCACATTAAACGTCATCAGCCATTTAGACGCCCAGTCTTCCAGTATCGTAAGGTCCGCTTGTAATTTTTCACAATCCTCCCGCGATTTAACGACTTTGAATAAGTTTGTGTCATCAGCAAATTTAATTACCTCACTAGTTACTCCCATCTCTAGGTCATTTATAAATATGTTAAAAAGCAGCGGTCCCAGCACAGAGCCCTGGGGAATCCCACAATGGGGAATCCTACCCTTCTCCATTGAGAATACTGAACATTTAACCCTACTCTCTGTTTTCTATCTTTTAACCAGTTTTTAATCCACAATAGAACACTATCTCCTAACCCATGACTCTCCAATTTCCCCTGGAGTCTTTCATGAGGTACTTTGTCAAACGCCTTCTGAAAATCCAGATTCACAATATCAACTGGCTCCCCTTTATCCACGTTTGTTCACCCCTTCAAAGAAATGTAGTAGATTGGTGAGGCAAGATTTCCCTTCACTAAATCCATGTTGACTTTGGCTCATAAGAAATAAAATAAAAGTGGGAGGACGACCAAGGATTCCAAAGACTGAAAGGATATATAATAATAAAGATGTTTATTGAGGTATAAAGACTCGACACAACGTCGTGTTTCGGCCGTTAGGCCTGCATCAGGAGTCTATAATCAAATTTTGAATACATAAATTATAAAAACAATATGACATTAAAATATTTTTAATTTATTTTATAATTTTAAATATTATATAAAAAAGTATGTATAATAACAAATTAGATGCATTTAAGAATGAATATGAATTTAAACGGATGATTAAATTTTTAAGAAAATAAAACATGTAAATTCATCAAAAAATAAAATAAAACCTTCCATATTTAAAAATATGTAAAGACAAAAAATGGTGTGCTTGTATCAAAATGATGTGCATATAAATAAATAACAATATGTAAATGAATTCTCATGTCTACACAAAGTAAGAAAGCAGTGTGGATTGAATACATTAAACATGGATAACCAAATGCATTCAAAGGTGAATTTATACACATTAAAAATTAAATGAATCCTCTCATATATTAAAAAAGGGGGGTCAAACAATGAATAAATATTTAAACGCATAAAATGGTGTGCTTATATAAATACAATTTGCACATGAATAAATACAAATTAAACGAGAGTGATCAATTAATGGCAGATTCAGAAAATTGACGAAAGAAATTAATAAATGGCAGACTCAAAAATTGATAATGAGTGTGGTAACACTGACCTTAATGCCGAATGCTTTTGAGAACTATTTGATGAAGGCAAATCCTCAACAAAGGGAGGTCTGGTTAAGAGGTGAAACAATAATAAAAAAAGTGAATGAAGCAGCAAGATGAGTAAACATGAATTCTAGCTATATGTTGATTGTTAGAAAAATGATTAAAAAATGACCATATAGCCAGTGAATGTAATGCACATATATATCTCTCTCATCATCAAAGGGCTGGAAATAGTGGTAAACTGGAGCCCTGATTGGGAAAATATGTTGAAAAACATATTGCAAAGTGCCCAAATGAAATATTAAAACATGCACAAAATATGCACTCATAATCCATGCTTTTGACTATGCTCTGTAATTTTGTTCTTAATAATAGTCTCTACCATTTTGCCTGGCACTGACATCAGACTCACCGGTCTATAATTTTCCGGATCTCCTCTGGAACCTTTTTTAAAAATCGGCGTTACATTGGCCACCCTCCAATCTTCCGGTACCACGCTCGATTTTAAGGATAAATTACATAGTTCTAACAATAACTCCGCAAGCTCATTTTTCAGTTCTATCAGTACTCTGGGATGAATACCATCCGGTCCAGGAGATTTGCTACTCTTCAGTTTGTAGAACTGCCCCATTACATACTCCATACTGCTCAAGACACCAAGGTATATTTTGATACTATATTGCAATATATTGCAGTATATTTGTATGTGTATATTCCGATGCTATATTGCACTACTAAATGTTTATACATGCTATATATGCTATAAGGTGTATATTCTGATGCCATATTGCACTGCTGAGTGTTCATATATGCTATATATACTGTTCAATGTTTATATCTTGACACGGTTCCTAGTTCTGAATCCAAACTCTGATAATTGTGTATATTTGATGCTACATACTGTACTATAGCTTGACACAGTTTCTAGTTCTGTGTCCCAGTTACATAGTTCCACCACTTAATCTATTGCATCTACTGCCCTTTTGTCTTCCTCTAACTCACACATCCCCCAAATAACCAGTACATCTCACCAACATGTTCCTCCTAAAAATACTGATCATCATCCACTCATTCACGAGCATCCACGCAACACTCACCCCCCCCCCTGAATTCAATGTTATACCAGTTCTCCCACCACCACAAAAGAACAACCAAACTAACCACGCCTCCACGTACCGACAACAACCAAAGAAACCAATCACCACGCAGACAATCATCACTTAAAACAGAAACAATCTCACCTAAACCCAAAACATCTATAACAAGACAACTCATCAATATCCACCCATCAACCCTGACTGATGAACCATACCTAACCATCCGTGTGGGATACATCAATGCAAGATCAGCAGTTAATAAAACTGAAATCCTTACAGACTGGATTAAGTCAGACAATCTCGACCTCTTATTCATCACAGAAACCTGTGTCCGTGACCCAAAAGATCCCATCATACTCGACCTATGCCCCCCTGGCTATAAAATCTCACACTGGGTCAGAAAAGAAAAAAGAGGTGGAGGCATAGCGCTCATCTACAAATCAAGTTTCTCCGCCGAACCCATTTCTGAAACCAAATCCACAGTCCCACGTTATGTAACTATCTAACTTTGTATCCTATTTTACAGACCTCCCACTAACTGGAACAATAACCAATCCACCTTCATGGACGTTATATCAAATGTCTGCGTCAATAATTCCATTGTACTATTAATTGGGGACTTAAACTTACATTTAGAGGATTCCAACTCTGCCTACACCCGCGAATGTAAGGATCTCCTTCACCTTTGAAACCTTGTCCTCCCTCCTATACAACCAACCCACAGCAAAGGTCACTTGCTTGACATTATCTCTTATAAATTTGTACGGACCAAAAACATCTATGTATCCGATATCAACTGGTCTGGCCACCCCATGGTCGGATCATCATAAATCGACATATCCCTACAATGGAGGAAAAAAGGCCAGCCTAAAACACAAGACCCTGTAAAAATCATCACTAGAGGACGGATTGACAAGGAAAGGTTCAGGCATCAAATTTACAACAACAATTGGTCTACACAACCAAATTCAAATTTCTTCCTTATAGAATGCAAACTTATACTGGACGAAATAGCTCCACTACGCACTAAAATTCTACGTAGGCGAAACCCGTCACCATGGTTTAACAACCTACTAAAAAACCTAAAATCACAAACCGGGAAACTAGAAAAAACATGGAGTAAATCAAAAAATGACCTGACCTATAACGCATAGAAACAATCACACAGGAATTACAAAAATGCTATTAAACGAGCCAAAAGATCCTACTACACACAAGCAATTACAACCAGCGGCACCGACATAAGAAGATTCTTTATGAGGTGATATTGGTTTTTTTTAACACCAACCCAATCACATCTTCTTCCTCAAACTACCCATCTGCTAACCAGCTGGCCAAACACTTCAATGACAAAATTACCAATCTCTGCAGTACGATTCCCCAGGACTGTGCAAATATCGATACTTTACTTTTCTTGACGAACTGGACCCCCACTTAGACGAAATTCCAGCTGACCGCTCATGGACAAATTTCACCCTCCTCACCACTAAAGAAGTTTCTATGGTGGTTACCAAGCTCTGCAAATCTCACTGCCATCTTGACCCATGTCCCAACTACCTAATGAAAGATGCCCCAGAACGCTTTATTACAGATCTACTGCAACTTACTCCTCACCGCCTCCCACTTAGCCATCTATCCCCCCTTCAGTCTGTTCAGAACTCTGCTGCACGTCTCATATTCCGCCAGAACCGATATACTCATATCACCCCTCTCCTCAGGTCACTTCACTGGCTTCCGATCAGATACCGCATTCAATTCAAGCTTCTCCTTCTTACCTACAAATGCACTCAGTCTGCTGTCCCTCACTACCTCTCTACCCTCATCTCCCCTTACGTTCCCGCCCGTAACCTCCGTTCACAGGATAAATCCCTCCTCTCAGTACCCTTCTCCACCACCGCCAACTCCAGGCTCCGCTCATTCTGCCTCGCCTCACCCTATGCTTGGAACAACCTTCCTGAACCCTTACGCCAAGCCCCCTCCCTGCCCGTCTTCAAGTCTTTGCTTAAAGCCCACCTCTTCAATGCTGCGTTCGGCACCTAACCCTTACCGTTCAGTGAATCCAGACTGCCCCAATTTGACTGCCCCTATCAGACCGACCGTTCACTTGTCTATTAGATTGTAAGCTCTTTGAGCAGGGACTGTCTCTCTTTGTTAAATTGTACAGCGCTGCGTAACCCTAGTAGCGCTCTAGAAATGTTAAGTAGTAGTAGTAGTAGATCTCACCTCCCACCTAAACTTCCTGCTACAGCAAGGTTCATTCCCTACTGAACATGGCAACATTCTACTTACACCAATACCTAAAAACCCCAAGAAACCAGCGAGTGATGTCACCAACTACCTGTCACGCTTTCCAAAGCAGGAAACTGGGTTTGTGAGCCCTTGGACGCAGTGGCAGGCAAAAACCACCCCCACACCAGGGACAGGGCAGAACAGGACTGGAACCCCGGACTGGAGTTGCAGCTCAGGCAAGCAGGCTGGAATAGGCAGAACAGGAACAGCTTCACCTGCGCTTAGCCACTATTCACCAGGAGTTGAGCCCCTGGCTGCAGGCGGCCGGCAGGACTTGCAGGACAGGGCAGGAGCTGGGTACCCACTGGCAACACACAACAGAGTAGGACTAAAAGCTGCCAGCGCAGACACTAAACAAGAAACACAAACAGATAAGAAATAGGACTGAAAGCTGCCAGGCAGCCACTAAACAAGAAACACAGAGAACCCAGAACTACACACAGAAATTACTACTACTACTACTATTTAGCATTTCTATAGCGCTACAAGGCATACGCAGCACTGCACAAACATAGAAGAAAGACAGTCCCTGCTCAAAGAGCTTACAATCTAATAGACAAAAAATAAATAAAGTAAGCAAATCAATTCAATTAATGTGAACGGGAAGGAAGAGAGGAGGATAGGTGGAGGCGAGTGGTTACAAGTGGTTACGAGTCAAACAAGAGTCAAGTCTAGGACAGTACAACCTAAGCTACACAAAGACTAAACAGAATCAGGCAGGGAACTAGAACAAGGAATCAAACTCAGGCTGAAGTGCAACAAGCACCAACATACCAGGGCCTTAGGCGATGCAAAGGCAACAGCAGAGAGTCTCCAAATGGCTAATAAGCCCAGCAGCAGCTGAGGCTCAGCTGCAGCAATCACCCGGCAACTATGGGTGCTGTGCAGGTTCAAACAAAACAAGCAGATCTGGCAGGCCGCAAGATCCGGACCAGACTGGGCTGAAGTCTGGAACGGGAAACAGCACACAGCCAATCCAATGCAGCCAGCACACACAGACAGAGACAGAACTAACTCACAAAGAATAGACAGAAGCCAGCTCAGAAGCTGACCACAGGAAATAAGGTGAGTCTGAGAGGGGTCATGGCCACAGACGTGACACTACCGCCCTGTCGCCTCCATTCCCTTACTAATTAAATTGATTGAAAACAGGGTGACCTCTCAAATCAATGAGTATATACAAAAATTCTCCATTCTACATGAATCGCAATCAGGCTTCCGTCCAGCCCACAGTACAGAAACCGTCATACTCACTCTAATATCCAAATTCAAACAGGAAATCTCATTTGGAAACAACATCGTCCTTCTACAATTCGATTTATCCAGTGCATTTGACATGGTAAATCATAACCTTCCTTTTTTTTTTTTTTTAGTTTATTTTTATTCATACAATACAGAGTGTGAACACAACTTGCTTAACATGAAGTAAAGAATACAATCAATATCCAACAGGATCGTTTACAATTCCAAGGTCCTAAACCAAACTGTACACACTCTGCACTGAATTTTGATTAGGTAACCCCTATCCCCTCCCTCCCCCAAAAAATCATAACATTCTAACCAAACTACTAGATAAACTTGGGATCGGCAGAAATATCGTTAATTGGATAAAAGGTTTCAAAACCTCAAGATCTTACCAAGTTAAATCAACCTCAACTATCTCATCTCCCACTGGTCACCAAACTGCGGTGTACCTCAAGGATCCCCTTTATCCCCGATCCTCTTCAATCTTATGATGATCCCCCTAGCCAAAGCTCTATCCAGACATGGTCTCAACCCTTTCATTTACACCGATGACGTCACCAGCCGACTACTGTAATAGCATTTTATTAGGCTGCAAGACCTATACCTATATCCTGAAAAATCTTCAGACTGCCCAAAATACAGCAGCAAGACTCATTTTTGGCAACTCACGATTTGAATGCGCAATACCTCTTTGTGAAAAACTTCACTGGCTCCCTATCAGAGAACGAATCAACTTCAAGGTCCACACATTAATCCACAGGATTATCCACGGTGAATCTCCGGGCTATATGCTCAATCTGATTAACCTTCCCTCCAGAAACATCAGTGGCGTAGCGAGGGGGGCTGCCACCCGGGGCGGGGTGGTTCGCCGTTGCACCCCCCCCCCCCGGGTGCAGCACGATGACATACCCCCCCCCTCGGCGCATCGATACCCCCCCGACCCAGTGCCCACCCTCTTCCGTCCAACCAGCTCCCTACCTTTAACAAAATATCAGAATCCGAAGCGAGGCGCAGCGCCTCGCGCCTGCACGTAAAAGAAATGTGCACCATCTCATCGGGCCTTCCCTCGCTCTGTTTGTCCCACCCTCCGCTGACGCAACTTCCTATTTCCGCAAGGGCGGGACAGACAGAGCGAGAGAAGGCCTGATGAGACGGTGCACATTTCTTTTACGTGCAGGCGCGAGGCGCTGCACCTCGCTTCGGATTCGATATTTTTTTAAAGGTAGGGAGCAGGTTGGACGGAGGAGGGTGGGCACTGGGGGGGTGTCAATGCGCCGAGTGGGGAGGAGCTGGCAGGGAGCACCCCTCCCGAGCTGACACTCGGGGCGGACCGCCCCCCTTGCTACGCCACTGAGAAACATGTCTAAAACTTTGCAAACTTATCTCAACCTTCATTACCCCAATTGCAAAGGACTCAAGTACAAAACCTACTATGGATCCAACTTCTCTTTCTTAGGCAGCCAACTCTGGAATGCCCTCCCCAGACCCATCTGATCAGCACGGCTGCGAGGCTAATACTGGGCGAATCGCGCTTTGATCATGCTCAACCACTACGTTTTCAACTACACTGGCTTCCTGTAAAAGACCGTATTACAGTTAAAATCTGCTCACTAACACACAAGATAATATATGGAGAAGCCCCTGAATACATGCTCAATCTAATCGATCTACCATCTAGGAATGCCCTAATATCTGCAAGGACTTACCTCAGTCTACATTATCCCAACTGCAGGAATGTTAAATACAAGACCCTTTTTGCTTCGTCCTTCCCCTACATCAGTCCTAAATCCTGGAATGTACTGTCAAAGCAACTAAAAGAGCTAGTCGACCACCACCTGTTCAAGAAGTCCTTAAAAACATTCTTATTCGACAAGGCTTATTCCACTGGCACCTCCACTGTTTAACCTCTGTCTTGTTGACTGTGCAGGTTTTTGCCGGTTGCTTCGCCCCTGACATTCTCCCCGTGTAATCCCATGTTCCTTCCCCTCCAGTCTCATTCCGTATCTGTGCCTTCTATATATTGTATTGTATCCTCTTGAATTAATGTAAGCCACATTGCGCCTGCTCTTGTGGGAAAATGTGGGGTAAAAATGCACCTAAATAAATAAATCAGCAACTATCTACCCTTCCAGAAATCACTAAAAACTCATCTGTTCAAGCAATCCTACTCATATAACCCAATTTAATCCTATGACCCATCTACCCAACACATATCCACGTGACAACGACAATGACACAGACTACATCTCCCACCAAATCTCCCTACGCTTATCCCCTGTCCCATCCCCTCTACCCCCTCCAATGCTCACCTACCCCTTATTCATACCTCTCCTACTCCCTTCACCCTTGCCCATTTCTACCCACCTATCTCTTTTTATTATTCTGCTATAAATATCTTACATTGTCTCTATCAATAACTCTGTAATCCTTATTATTATGTAAGCCGCATTGAACCTGCTTTGAGTGGGAAAGCAAGGGGTACAAATGTAATAATAAATAAATAATTTTCAATGCTTTCCTCTTCTAACACTTCCAGTTGTGTGTGTGAAGATCTTCCTGATTTGGATGGGGTGTGTTTGAGGTGTGAATCATGCATTCATGGACATGATGGCAGGTTGATGCAATGCCAAGTGCAAGCAATTTTTCAGCAGGTGGAAGGAGTTTGGTTGCTTGGGGGTTGACATGGTTATGCATCCGTGGCCAAGACATTGGCTGCTTTGGCTGTTGATAAGTCGGACTGTGTGGTGGATAGAGGATCATCCAGCAGTGGTGATTCTGATCGCAGTCAACTGACAACAGACATTGTGGTATGCAGCTCTAGTGAGGATAGCAGTGACAAACCCATTTGGCTCTTTCTCAGTCTTGGGCTTATGCATTAGGCTCCTGTGTTTGTGGAAGACCCATCTTCATTACGATGGACATTTGAACGGGTGCAGCTAGTTCAGAAGTGGCATGGACTGGCCGACATTTCTATTTTTTTTTATTAAGGCTCATAAAACCTCTGTCTCATTTGCCAATGTTTCAGATATGGCACGTATTTGAGGAGTTCTGTACAGTTGAGGTGTGCCCTCCTCTCAAAGCTAATTTTATCCTTCCTGCAGAAGGATTTTGATAAAGGCCTGGCTTTTAACTTGCTGAAAGAGCAGGTGGTGGCAATTTCATGTTTACATAACATTTCTAATGGGTGCCTTAGGGTTCAGTCTTGCGTCCCATTTCTTAATACTTTTCTAGCTCTTTCAACCACTCAGCATTAATTTTTGTATTCATGTGGGCAGCATTCAGTTGTTCACTTTGCATTCTTGCTCACCTCCTGCTATCTCGGAGATTTCAAATAAGCATGATCAATTAGCCAATTGCTACAATAAAGCCAATTTAAAATTGAAATATCTCCAAAATTGTTGCTGTTCAATGGAGAGCAGCATTAATGCAAATGTGTTTATTGGAAAAAAGAGGCATTAAGGATTTGGCGTCTAAACAAGGAACTGTTTTCTGCGAAACATGGGCTCCTTTCTGGGATACACTCACCCCAGTGGCCCGAAGTAGAATCCTGAACTTATAAGGGGAGTTTCGGGAAGGATAGATAGGTATAGTTGGGGGGGGGGGGGGGGGGGGGGGGGGAGGGGGAGGGGGAATAAAAACTCAAAAAGGAAAAAAACGGCTGTTATATAACTGTTTGTTGAGATGGTTGCATGTTATGCATAATGTTGATTTTCTTGCTGCCAGTGTGAAATGGCAATCAATCTGTATACTGGATGACCTGTTAATAAAAATGATATTTATAAAATTGTTGCTGTCCTCTTCCCATTATTATGCCCCTCTTCTTTAATATAATTGTCTACCATCGAGGGTATTTTCGAGACAAACGTCTAAATCAGAATTTGGACGTTTTGCAAAGACGTCCAAATTCCAAACAGGAAAGAAGGTCATTTTCGAAAAAGATGGACATCTATCTTTTGTGTTCGAAAATACTATGGACGTTTTGTGATTTGGACGTCCTTTTTTTTCAGGGGTAGGGGGGTCCATTTTCGAACAAAAGATGTCCAAAACAGAGGAGGAGTGTCTTAATGGTTAGTGCAGTGGGCTTTGATCCTGGCAACATGGGTTCAATTCCCACTGCAGCTCCTTGTGACTTTGGGTAAGTCAAATGCACAAGGGGCATTTTTGGATATCACATCTAAGTTTTTTTGTAAAACGTCCAAAATCAGAACAGGAAAAGTCATTTTGTACAAAAAAATATCTTTTCCTTTTGAAAATGCTGTTTGGAAAAATGTTTTGTGATTTGGATGTTTTATTTTTTGGTCCATTTTCAAACAAATACATCCAAATGCAAAACTAATGTGAAACTATTCACATGTTCTAAGTGTGGTAAAAGCTTTGGTTGTAATGTAAATTTCAAAGTGCATCAGAAAGGCCACATGGGAGAGAAACCATTTGCATGTATAGTCTGGTAAAAGCTTTGGTGAAAAGGTAAACGTCACAAGGCACCAGAGAATACACACAGGAGTGAAACCATTTACATGTCCTGAGTGTGGTAAAAGCTTTGGTTGGAAAGCCTCACATGGCATCAGAGAACCCACACAGGGATGAAACCATTTACATGCACTGAGGAGGTAAAAGCTTCAGTTGCATTAGGACAGGTAATTAGGGAATGCTATGAAGTATGGAAAAATAGCACTCTGGTATTTAGGTATATGTAATGAGACCTCCTTTTCATCTATAGATCTGAATTCAAAGCCCAAATCTACTGATAAATAATAGACACAAAGCTCAGATGTTGTTACAAAAAATAGAAAGCTTAGCATCAGGTAGAATAGTGGAAAAGTGACATCCCAGGAAAGCAATAGGGCCTCCTTGGGGGCGCTGCAGTGGACTTTATAAAATGCTCCCAGGTACACATCTCACCATTGCTCCCTTACCTTGTCTGCTGAGCCCCCCAAAACCCACTATCCCCAACTGTACACCACTACCATAGCCCTTACAGGTGAAGGGAGCACCAATATGTGGGTACAGTGGGTTTTTTGTGGGTTTGGGAGGGCTCACGGTTTCCTCCACAAGTGTAACAAATAGGGGGAGGTAAAAGCCTGGATCCACCTGTCTGCAGTGCACAGCACCACTACTAGACTACTCCAGGGACCTGCATGCTATTCTAATTGACCTGAGTATATCATCTGAGGGTGGCAAGTAATATTTGTAATCACATTTTTTGGGGGTGGGAGGGGGATAGTGACCACTGGGGGAGTAAGGGGAGGTGATCCTTGAGTCCCTCCAGTGGTCATCTGGTCATTTGAGGCACCTCTTGTGTGCAGTAGAGGAGTATCCTAATGGTTAGTGTAGCAGACTTTGATCCTGGGGAAGTGGGTTCAATTCCCTGTACGGCTATTCCCTAAAAAAACAGGTCTAGCTCAAAACATCTTGGACGTCTTTGTTTTGTTCCATTATTGCTGAAAGACGTCCATGTCTTAGGAATGCCCAAGTCCCACCTTCAACACGCCCCTGGCATGCCCCCTTGAGATTTGGATGTCCTTCTGACGGACTTCAGAGGAAGACATCCAAAAAGAGGTTTCGATAATACTGATTTGGACGTTTCTATGAGATAAATGTCCAAATGCTGACATATCACTTTTTGGACGTCTGTCTCTTTTGAATATTAGCCTGATTGTGTTCCAAAGAAGCTGAAAGACTCTTGTCAAGATTTTAGTTGTTATTCTGCATAATCAGCTCACTTTCTCTTTACATATCTCAGGAGGAGTGCAAAACTCATTTTCCCCCAGATTCTATCTATGGTGACTAAAGTTACATATGCAAATCAGCACACATAGCCGATTTGCACATGCAATTTAATTGATTAATGAGCCAGTCAGTGCCAGTCATTGGCTGCTAACCAATTATTGGTATTAATTGGGAGTTACGTGCACATTGTACTCTATAATGCTGTGTTCTGAACTCCTATAGCACGTAACTTCAAGGGGATAGGGCCATTTTGGCAGGCATTCCAGGGATGTTCCCAGAATTTATGTTCTTTGTTACAAAATAGACTTGATCAGCGCCTAACTTAAGTGCCGGCATTATATCTGCTTCCAGCACCTGAAGTTAGGCATCATTTATGCACTTAGCACTATTCTATAAAGGACACAAATCCTTTCCTCGGTGCTTAAGTTTTTCGGCGCCATTTATAGAATCTAGTCCTTTATGTGTTAAGACAAATTTGTGCTGCCCAGTCACTTAATTATTAGTTCATTCCCTTTAATATCACGATTGGACTATTGTGACTCCCTCCTTCAAGGCCTACCCCATATCAGCACATATTGCTTTTATTGTGGGGAGGGAAGAAGGAGTGCTTGAACATCTTGGAGAGCTAGGTAGGTTGCGGTAACCGAGATTGTCACGGGATTCCCGCAAACCCTGTTCCTGTGCAGCCTCTAGGTTCTTTGAGATCGCCCGCGATACAGCCTTGCAGCAAGGAGGTTAATTTTGTTGCAGCTTTCCTAAGTTCTCCAGCGTCCCGCCTTCCTCCTCGTCCTCTCTCTGACGCTACTTCCTGTTTCCGGCAAGACAGGACGTGTGTGTCACAGAGGTGACGGCCCAGGCAAGGACTCTGTGGTCTAATAGATCTCCTTCAGAGGGACGGGGCACTGGAGAAGGAAAGTTGTGGGATTGTTGCTGGCATTGGGCAACCTCAGAATCAGCCTTGTAGCGCTGTAGAAATAAATAGTAGTAGTAGGCCTACCTGTTTGATGCTGCTTTTGACTCCTGACTTGTAACTTTTATCTTATCCTTATGTGTCCTTCTGTCTGTCCTTCCCTTCTCCTTTTTGGTCCTGTCTGTTTGTCCTGATTTAGATTGTAAGCTCTTTTGAGCAGGGACTGCTACATGTTAAATTGTAAAGCGCTGCGTACGACTGGTAGCGCTATAGAAATGATTTATAGTAGTAGTAGTTAAAGCTGTTTATGTGATTTCTCATGTTTTGTATGGTAGTTCATCTGAATTGCTTGTTTGATTCTTTTTGCATTCAGTTTTTACTTATTCCCGAGTACAAGATAATTTTCTGTTGAAATTCCCTACTTTTAATGATGTACATGTGAAATGCCAATTTGATGCAATGTTTCCTACACGGGCAGTTGCTATTTGGAATGAAGTTCCTCGTATATCCGATTGGAAATAAACTATATGCAGCTTCGTAAGAAGCTAAAAACTTTTTGTTTGGTAAATTTTAATGATTTTTATTGATGTGTTTGTGTAAGTCCTCACTTTTATGTGAGTTTCTTATGATGTTAACTGCCTCGAACCTCAAGCTGGAATTAGTACAGCGTATAAATCTGAGGTTAGATTATAATCCAAATTATTCAAAATATGACAGTGAAATTACTCTATGGTGTTAAAAAAAATATGATAGTGTCTCAGTGGGCTTCCGATTTATTGTTGTATCATTTTAATTTTAATCTCACTTATCAGATATTCCATTCTTGTATTCCATCTTTCTTATTTGATGTTCTTATTCCCTATAATTCATCTTGGACCCTCAATCAGCACAACAACATTTATTGGTTGTCCCCTCACATTTGCAAGTTTGCTCACACTATACCAGATCCTCTTGTTATACTGTGGTTGCTCCCACATCATGGAATTTCTTACCCCTTGACCTTCGTGTTGAACCTCCTTTCAAAAATGTAAACTATGCTGAAAGCTCACCATTTCACCTAAGCCTTCTCTTCACTTAAGCAGGAAATTGACTTCTTATAGTAGACTGATGCCCATGGCTACCCTTTATGGCTCTCACATTTGTCCTTGTTCTCTGTGCACATCCATCACTCCTTTTTTGTATCTTTATAATTAATGTCAGAAACAGGATACTAGGCTAGATGGAGCATTAGCCTGACCCAGTATGGCTATTCTTATGTTCTTACTTCCACGGTGGGATTTGAATTTCTGCTAGGCTGGAGATTAAATTTGGTTTTGAATATCTTGCCTTTTGAACCATTGCACTATACTTTGGTTAAGGACTTGTGTCTCAAGGCACTTTTCTTGGTGTCCATTTGCTCGACTCATCACATTTTGGAGGTGCAAACCTTGTCATGCAGAGTTCCTTATCTTTTTGCCAGATGCAGTGCCATAATTTCTCTGCAAGGTGGTCTCCCCTTTTCACATGAATAAGGTCATCCCTTGTCAGCATTCTCCAAAGAGGAGGCTGGCAAGGAGAGATTATTAGGGCCTATGAAACAAGATGTACAAGTGCATAAGGAAGAGGCTGCTTCAAGGGCTTCCTTGGCCCACTGACTATAGGATGCCATTAGTTTGACCAAGCTGTTGAAGAGTTGTTAAGATCCATTAAGTCTTTGAGCTCATTCTACAGGGTATGATGGTCTTCCTGGAGAAAGTGTTGAGCTGTGTCCATTAAAGTGAGTTAGTCCTCTCTCTATTCTTTGGGTCCAGTGTGATCCAAACGGCCTTGGCTTCTTCCCACCCCTAGTAAAAGAGTAGGGTAGGTGGGCTTGGATATGTCCCATTTGTCTTGACTGGTCTAGCAGGATGAAAAAGGAGGGGGAAGTTTAGTCTGGTCTGTTAATTTCCTTTCTTTGAATCCTGCTAGACCAGACTAGGGTCCAGCCGGAAAGCCATTAATTGTATTTTGCAGTATTCTGCAGATGAGTATTTTGTTGCTTAGTAGCAGAGTCTGTTCTTATTCCCTGGTTGAATGTGCGTGTTCATTTTCCCTTAGATTCTTGGGAGTTTTGGAGGTTGCCATCCATGATCTGTGGTTCTAGATGGGTGGTAGTTTTGATCATAATGTTCTTGGGTTTTTTGGAAAGTACTAGAATACTTTCTTCTAGGACAGTACCTTTATGGGCAGTGATGATGCCCTGCAGAGTTGTGTTCTCTGTCTTAATTTGTCGGCAAAGTAGCATAAACCCAGTGCTATTCAAAGTTCTTAAATGAAAGTAAATGTATGCTTTAATACTTAAGTAAAAATATAGGGAAGAACATATAAAAAATTAAGTAAAAGTAGTTGTCATTGTAGATAATACGCTGAAGTCTTCTGCCCAGTGTGTGACGGGAGCGACCAAAAATTAAACAGGGTACTAGGAATTATTAGGAAAGGGATGCAAAATTAAACAAAGAATATTGTAATGCCTCTGTATCATTCCATGGTGCAACCTCACCTTGAGTATTGCGTTCAGTTCTAGTCACATATCTCAAAAAAAGGTATAGAGAATTAGAAATGGTTCAAAGAAGAGCAACCAAAACGATAAAGGAGATGGAAATCCTCCCATATGAGGAGGGCTCTTTAGCTTGGAAAAGAAACTGGGGGGGGGGGGGGAGAGAGAAAAAAGTACAAAGACCAGGGGACAGTCAATGAAATTACATAGAAATACTTTAAAACAGATTGAGTGAAAATCAAAGAATAGTTAAGCTGTGGAACTTGCTGCTAGAGGATGTAGTAACAGTGGTCAGCTTATCTAGGTTTAAAAATGGTTTGGACAAGTTCCTGGAGGAAAAGTCCATGGTCTGTTATTGAGATGGACATGGGAGAAGTCATTGCTTGCCCTGGGATTGGTAGCATGGAATGTTGCTACTAATTGGGTTTCTGCCAGATACTTGTGACCTGGATTGGCCACTGTTGGAAGCAGGTTATTGGGCTAGGTGAACCTTTGGCCTAACCCAGTATTGCATGTTCTAGTACTGAGACTAGAATGAATGTAACTGCTGTTAATGATTTTTATTCCAACAACTTTATTGCTCTAAAATTCAATTCACTTGTTCGTTTCGAGTAAAATGAAATTTTGAAAATGACCGTCACTTATGCTGGGGAACTTGTGAGTTATTAAACTAGCACAGCTAACAAGATGTTCAACAGCTGCATTGGCAGGAAATGGATCATTCAGTCTGATAAATCAGTCCAAACTGCAATACTACTGATGTCTTCTGACTGTGTCTGCAACCTGATTGGCTCTCCCAAATGGAAGCCCATACCATGGTCTGATCACTTCCAACTAGATTTTACCATTAATATTTGCCTAATGAGTCAGCCCAAACATAAACCTTCTAAACTAGTAACCTCCAGAGGAAAAAATCAATGAGTTCAACTTCTGGACCGAGTTAAGAATCCCTTACCCCAGAAATCCCTACACAAGAATCATTAAAATCTATCTGGGACAATAAAGCCAAAACAGTGCTGGATAAAATAACTCTAATAACTACCAAAAAAGTCAAAACAGTTCAAAAATCTCCCTGGTTCTCTGAAGAGCTTACTGAACTGAAACAAATGTCAAAAACCTTGAAAAACAATGGTGAAAAAGCAAAGCTACTGATAATAGGTATAACTGGAAACTTGCCTTTCGTCACTATAAAATAAAAGTAGCCTACGCAATGAAAATACTACAGCAGCCTAGGCCGAGAGACCCTTGACAACAAAAACCTATTCACCCTAGTTAGAAGTCTAACCTCCACTCACACTGCTGACAATACGTATCAAACATGTCCCTCTACTCAATAACTATCAGACTGTTTTGAAAACAAGATCAAATCAGATATGACCTAGCTAAAAGCAATCCAACAGAGGAAAATTCACAGACGAGGTTCTGGCTCAGATCAAATTCAGGGAACTAATCTGAACCAAATATGGGAAGCTTTTCAACTGCTATTGATCAAAAACGTTAAATCACTACTTCAAAAATGTTCACAGTCGCATTGCTCCCTAGACCCCTGCCCGGAATTCTTGTTCCAATCCACACCATCAGAGGTTGTCCAATGGCTAACAGATTCCCTTAATGAGCTGCTAGACTCAGGCTCTCTCCCTTTAGATATGGGTAAAATCATTCTAACACCTCTACTGAAGGGCTGAGGATTAGATACTACCCCTACAGCAAGCTGCCCAGTGGTGAGTATACCACTGTTTATGAAAATGTTGGAATCCTATGTTAGCAAACAATTCTCCAAATATCTGGCAAATTTTTAACCTTACACCAGGCCCAATTTGAATTCAGACCTGCACATAGCACCGAAACCCTGTGTTTAGTGCTAACAACATAAGTCAAACAATACCTATGTAAGGGTAATCAAGTACTACTCCTTCAGTTCAACATCTCAGCAGCATTTGATGCAGTGGATCATGTAATACTTCTTGAATGTCTGAATCAATGGTTCAATGAATTCCTCTCAAACCAAAGCTAGTCTGTAAAACAAAACAAACACCTTTTCAACTACTGGATCCCAAAATATGGCGTCCCCAGGGATTCCCGCTCTCTCTCCTATCCTATTTAATTTCTTCATGTCCTCCCTCAGCTCAATACACCTGGGACTAGAACTACTACTATCGTACGCAGACATCATCGTACTTTTCCTTCTTCTGACATCTCCACACCAAGACAAAACCCAGTTGGTAACAACCGGAATGAACACCATTCTGGGTTGGGCTCTGACAAACAAACTGAAACTGGACGCGCAAAAGACTAAGATGCTCTCATTCTGGATTCAAGAAGTAGAGAGCCCAATGTCAATAACACTATCCAACGACAGAACATTCCCAGTTGAATCAGAAGCCAAAGTACTTGAAGTCCTTCTACGACTCCTCCCTATCATTCTCCTCCCACATCAATCAACTATGGAAGAAATGTTTAAAACGAGACAACTATGCCTAATCAGGTCATTCCTTGATCAAACCGTCTTTGCACTATTGGTCCAAATGCTGATCCTATCACTTCTGGACTACTGTAATGTCCTATTCTTTGGCATTAGTGTTAAATATATTTAAAAAAAAACAAAAAAAAACTACAGATCATACAGAACATAGCAGCAAGATTAATTTTCTATCTGAAGAGCACTACGTCATTTCTTACAAAACTGCATTGGTTACCCATAGCTGAAAGAATTAGGTTCGAAGTTACCTGTCTAATCTTTCAGATTCTGCAAGGCACTACCTCTGAACTGCTGATCAACATCTCATCTCTCTGCATTGTTCACTCCAATAGACTGAAAGAACAATTGATCTTAGCCCCACTATTCTACTAGGGCATCCAATTTCAGAAGATCTTCAACTCGCTCTTCCAGGTATCAGGGATTGCACTATAGAACTTACTCCCTCTGGCTATTAGATCAGAACTACCGCATATTCTGCAAGAGGCTAAAAACCTTCCTCTTCCCAAAGACTGATATGTAACAATCACCAATCTTCAGACCCCTGAAGGATCAGAGAACTCTCAAATGTTATGTCCACCACAATCATACCCTATAGTGCTATATAGCATTGCACCTTACCAATAAGACTGCAACTACCTCAATGTCCCACTTATAATTTTATGCTCACCTCAATGTCCTTCTTATAATATTTGTATTAACTTTGTCCCACAGATTATGTAAGCCGCACTGAACCCATAACATGGGATATTAGCGGTATATAAGATCTAAATTGAATTGATCAAGGGAATCTCTGACCGAAAGACTTATTTTCAAGTTAACAAAGAACACTTTATCACCTGATCTGTGTGAAATGTGGAATACAAAATTGTTGCTGCAATTGCTTCAGTGTCATCAAATAGATTGCATTTATGAGGGTAGTCACAGGAGGCTTGTAAGTTAAGAATATAAGACTAGCCATACTGGGTCAGACCAGTGGACAGTCTAGTCCAGTATCCTGCTTCCAACAGTGGCCAATCCAAGCCATAATTACCTAGCAGATTCTCAAATAGCAAGATTCCATGCTGCTGATCCCATGGTAAGCAGTGGCTTCCCTCATGTCTATTTCAATAACGAACTATGGACTTTTCCTCCAGGATCTTGTCCAAACCATTTAAAACCCTCATATGCTAACCATTGTAACCATATCCCCTGGCAACAAGTTCCAGAGCTTTACTATTTGAGTGAAAAATGTCCAATGATATAGTTAAGATATTGAGACAGCATTGGCATGTATTATAAAGTTTAGATTGTCTTTCCAAGAAAGACTTGATGTTTGCCTGTAAAAGGGAAAGGAATTTAGAAGATATGCTGGTGCCCTCAACACCACCACAACCCACCACTACCAAGAAGCTCCCTACTGGACATTTTCAGTATGGTAGCTGCTCCATCTCTACTGTAAACATGAACACTAACATTTTTCTCCATCCAGCAACTGATTTGAAACACTCCTCCAAACTAAACGGACTTGGAAAACTCCAAAATTCCAGGAATAACATGTATAGAATGTTTGTACGTTTGGGAAGCTTGCCAGGTGCCCTTGGCCTGGATTGGCCGCTGTCGTGGACAGGATGCTGGGCTCGATGGACCCTTGGTCTTTTCCCAGTATGGCATTACTTATGTACTTATGTACTGAGGGAGCTGTGTATGCTGCAGTATTTCCATGCAGTCTAATCTAGGTTGGGAAAACTAAGAGAAGATTCAATATAAAGATTATGAAATGTAAGAGCACTACTACCAAAAGACAAGTTAAAGAAAAAACATTAGTGGACCATACGCTTCAAGCTGGCTGCTGTTTTGAAGACTATATGTTTTATGTACTTGCAATTCCAAGGAAATCATGGAAAGGAGGAGATATGGAGGCATATTTTCAAAGCAATTAGACTTACAAAGTTATATAGAGGGGCATTTTTGAAAGAAACGTCTAAGTTGGGATTTGGGCATCTTTGTAAAAGGCCCAAATCTGGAGGCGGGGAAAAGGTCATTTTCAAAAAAAGATGGACGTCCATCTTTCGTTTCGAAAATACCAAGGACATCCTTGGATTTGGACGTCTTTGACTTTCGGCAATTTTCGAAACCAAAGACGTCCAAGTCAAAAACGTCCAAATGCAAGCCATTTGTACGTGGGAGGAGCCAGCATTTGTACAGTGGACTTCATAAAATGCTCCAAGGTACATAGTTCCCTTACCTTGTGTGTTGAGCCCCCCCCCCCCCCAACCCTCAACTGTATACCACTACCATAGCCCTTACGGGTGAAGGGGGGCACCTAGATGTGGGTACAGAGGGTTTCTGGTGGGTTTTGGAGGGCTTGCTGTTTCCTCCACAAATGTAACAGGTAGGGGGGGTATGGGCCTGGGTCCACCTGTCTGAAGTGCACTGTACCCACTAAAACTACTCCAGGGACCTGCATGCGCTGTCATAGACCTGAGTATGACATCTGAGACTGGCAAGTAATATTTTTAATAATGTTTTTTGAGGGTGGGAGGGGGGAATAAGGGGAGGTCATCCCTGATTCCCTTCAGTGGTCATCTGGTCATTCCGGGCACTTTTTTGTGCCATATTCGTAATAAAATCAGGTCCAGGTGAAAACGTCCAAGTTTTACTCATAGATGTGTCTGCTTTTTTCCATTATGGGTCAAAAACATCCAAGTCTCAGGAATGCCCAAGTCCCGCCTTCACCATGCCTGCGATACGCGCCCTTGAAATTTGGACGTCCTTGCAATGGCCTTCAGTTAGAGACGTCGATTATACCGATTTGGACGTCTCTGAGAGATGGACGTTCAAGTGCCAATTTATGTCACTTTTTGGACATCCATATTTTTCGAAAATGAGACTGATAGTAACCTATGGAGCTTTGGAAGTCTAAGTACTTTGAAAATGAGCCCCATGAATAACTTACTATTAAGGACTGAACAGATATTCATCAAGTTCAAGTCGCTCATCCTCAAGGACTCAATTTCTTTAACTGTTTTTTAATGCTGTTTTTATTTGATGTCTGCTTTTCTGCTTTTAGACTTTCTCTATGTACCCTTAAGAGTTGTTTTTAGTTGTTATACCCTAAATTGAGATATAGCTTCTTGTTTGCATATAGTAATTTACTTTAACACAGATTTTAAGGACAGATTCTTCCAAATTACACTATTACTAGTGTTGCATCTCTGTCTTTATGCTCTGTTCTTCTTTACATTCACAACTACTACTACTACTATTTAGCATTTCTATAGCGCTACAAGGCATACGCAGCGCTGCACAAACATAGAAGAAAGACAGTCCCTGCTCAAAGAGCTTACAATCTAATAGACAAAAAATAAATAAAGTAAGCAAATCAAATCAATTAATGTGAACGGGAAGGAAGAGAGGAGGGTAGGTGGAGGCGAGTGGTTACAAGTGGTTACTAGTCAAAAGCAATGTTAAAGAGGTGGGCTTTCAGTCTAGATTTAAAGGTGGCCAAGGATGGGGCAAGACGTAGGGGCTCAGGAAGTTTATTCCAGGCGTAGGGTGCAGCGAGACAGAAGGCGCGAAGTCTGGAGTTGGCAGTAGTGGAGAAGGGAACAGATAAGAAGGATTTATCCATGGAGCGGAGTGCACGGGAAGGGGTGTAGGGAAGGACGAGTGTGGAGAGATACTGGGGAGCAGCAGAGTGAATACATTTTATAGGTTAGTAGAAGAAGTTTGAACAGGATGCGAAAACGGATAGGGAGCCAGTGAAGGGTCTTGAGGAGAGGGGAAGATGAGACGGGCAGCAGAGTTTTGAACCGACTGGAGAGGGGAGAGGTGACTAAGTGGGAGGCCAGCAAGAAGCAGATTGCAGTAGTCTAAACGAGAGGTGACAAGGGTGTGGATGAGGGTTTTGGTAGAGTGCTCGGAAAGAAAGGGGCGGATTTTACGGATGTTGTAAAGAAAGAAACGACAGGTCTTGGCGGTCTGCTGGATATGAGCAGAGAAGGAGAGAGAAGAGTCAAAGATGACCCCAAGGTTTCGAGCTGAGGAGACAGGGAGAATGAGAGAGCCATCAACAGAAATAGAAAACGGGGGGAGCGGGGAGGTGGGTTTGGGGGGGAAAATGAGAAGCTCGGTTTTGGTCATATTTAATTTCAGGTGGCGTTGAGACATCCAGACAGCAATGTCAGACAAACTTTGGTTTGGATGCAAGGTGAGATATCAGGGGTGAAATAAGCTTTCTTGCCCTTTTAAATAAACTTTGTGTTTAATTCTTTTATTTTTATGTTTTTGAGCCTTAAAGTTTGAGGTGTTTTTAGACCTCAAACAGGATGCAGGCAAGGGCAGGCAGTGCTCCGGGCAGGAAAGAGGGGGCTTTTTCCTGCCCCGAAGACGTCACTAGACCAACAGGGCTAGATAGTAAGTGAGGGGGGGGGGTATGTGACAGGGGGGGGGGGACGCGGGGGGTGTATGTGACGGGGGGGGGGGAATAGGGGGTGGAACGAGGACCCGAAAGGGGCGTGGCAGGGCGGGGTAGGGGCATGATGGGGCGGGGCAGGGGGCGTGACATGTGTCCTCTTTTTCAGAGGACACAAAATGGTAACCCTATCCCCCACCAACCCCTCATTATCCCCAAACTACCACACCTCCCATTGTACCCTCTTATCTGCTTGTACTGTCTCTCTTATTGTCTCTCTGTGCTATGCCTCTGTTTTTGTGCATGTGCAGTCCCAGTTTATTAGTGTGCTGTTGCTGGGTGAGTGAATGCTGTGTGCTGGTGGTGGGTCAGTGTCTCACTAGTTGGTGATGAGTCTAGAAGTAGGTGGAGGTGTGCACAGTGGTGTTAGTGAGTTGCATCTATGGTGGTTGGGAGCTGCATAATCGGTACGGATGTGCTGAATGATTGTATTATAAATGCATTGCTGGATGTGGCTATGAGTCTGGACAGGAGGGCAAAGAGGAGGTACCCCTATCTGAGAATATTTGATATGGCAGCCATACATCACCTTATCAGCAGCTGGAACCCTTCCAGCTAGGCCATGAAGGAATAATCCAGTGCACCCTAAGTTTTCAGCCTTTCTCGCTACTGGAACCTTTCAGTCATTGCTGGCACTCACCCAGCCTGCTATCTTGCACTGTCTCTCCTAGTTCCTTGATGCCTTCCTCACCTGCTGCATTGGGGGGAATGGGGGGCCTTCTAGCATGCAAATCCATGCTGGATAGGGCTCACCATTCCTCCCCAATGGTCTGCAAACCCTAATGCCAGCTCCAAGATTGCGTAGGGTTTGCAGTGGACAGTGTTCCAATGTTTGGTATGCTGCTCGCTGATCATTGGGGAGGAATACATTTGCTTGCTAGTTGCATTCAGAGCCCGCAAGTGTGTTTCATGTGCTCAAGGGCTCTGATCATGGGGCGGTAGCAAACACTGGCGCTATATATGGCGCTAACAGCCTCTAGCGCCTGTGTTTGTTTCTGTTCATTGGCCCATGAGACTGCACAAGCACAGGAATATCAGAGAGAAACAATGAGAGATACAAGCAGGTAAGGGTATACAATGGGAGGTGTGGTGGTTTGGGGATAATGAGGGGTTGGTGGGGGAAGGACACACCAAAGAGGAAAGAGAACAACGTTTCAGGCTGGGGCACAGAAAACAGCAAACAAACCATAACTCTCCACTCTCCTTCACAATGTGACTGAATCCACCTCTCCACTCGCCAAATCAGCACAAGCACTAATGGGTCAAAAAAAGACAATCCATCTTGAGTATTCGCTTTTATAAAAGACTATCTAAATTAGGATGTTTTAATTTTCAGTTCTGAAAGTCGCGCAGCTATCTCTTATCGGTTAAAAAAAAAAAGTCCATCTCGTACAGTGCCTTAAACATGCCCCTGACTGCCCCTTCCAAAAAATGTCCTTTTTGAGAGTCCTAGTGCGCTTGCATGTTTTCTGTTGAAGGACATTCTTTGGCCCTTTTACGATGTTTTTCTGCTGAAAATGAGCACCATAGGCATCTGTTTGTCTTTTATAAAATAGGCTCTGCTTAGGAGTTGGTATAAATATTTCTGCGTGTTTTTATAAATTATTCATGTACTCTTACTGTGCCGAAGTGTTCCACCCAAACTCCTCTCCCTTACTACCCCTACTCTCAAATCATATAAAAGTAGACACAAATAATGTATATGCACTTATGGGGTATTCTCCAAAGAGCACCTAAAGTTAAGTGCCCCGATAAGGTGTGCATATTCTATAGTGGTAATTACCATTCTAGAATACTAGTTTAAACCCGCATTTACACATAACTTTAGGTGTGAGCACTTGTCAGCTCATTGGCTAGTGTAAATGCTTTCGCCTATTTGCAGGCAGTTATGCACATAAATGCTAATATTCTATAAATTACATGCGCTAGTCCTGGACATGCCCCTCCCAGGTCAGCATCTCCCCCCTTGTAGTTGCATAGAATGAACATGCACATGCAATTTATAGAATACTGACTATGGGCAGTTATGTGGTAATAAGGGCTAATTAGTGCCAGTTGACACCAATTAGCATCTAGTTAGCTGTACAAGCATAAATGGGCCTAATCTGTAACAGCATGTGCAAATTTTTTTTTGTTACATTTGTACCCCGCGCTTTCCCCAACTCATGGCAGGCTCAATGCGGCTGCAGTCATTTGCATATTCTATTTATAGAATCAAGGATAATTCCTGGGGAAACTTAAGATCCTGATGCTCAGAAGCAAATGTGGGTGCCAGAGGCTACTAGCACCGAACTAGCGCCCACATTTACTAGCACACAATGCTCAGAGGCCCTTACCCACAGGAAATAACGAGCTCACCCCAGATCAGTACTAATAGCATGCTAAGGTAGTCAAAAGATGCAGATGAGTTCATTTCCTCTTCTCTGAGGACAAGCAGGCTGCTTGTTCTCACTGATGGGTCGGCGTCCACGGCGGCCCAGGAAATGGAAGAACTTCCAAGTAAATTCTGAGATCTTTGCGGGAGTATCCGGCGTGCGGAGCATGTCCACCGCACATGTGCAGCCATTCCCGCTCAGTTTCTTCTTTTCCGCGGTGGAGAGCGGCTGCGTGACGGTCTCTCTCTCTCAGGCCCGGAGAAACTTCTCTTGTGCTGTTCGCGCTTTCTTTTTGTTTTAAAGCAGCGTTTTCTTTTATTTTCTTTCCAAGTTTAAAAAAAATCCTATATATCTTTATTTTGGCCCTTTTAGGTTTTCTTTCGTTCTCGTCATACCGCGATCGTCTTTTTGTGTCCTCTTTTTGGCACAATCGAGCCTTTTGATTTCGCCGATGCGATTTTTCCGCCCATGTCATCAAAGACTCCCAGCTGCTTCAAAAAGTGCAGTCGGTGCCAACGGTCTATCTCGAATACTGACCCGCACGTCGTGGTGCGTCCAGTGCCTTGGGCCTGAACATCGGCCAGACGCTTGTAAGTTGTGTCTGAGCTTGAAGAAGCGGACCCAAGCATCGAGAAGAGCTCTTTGGACCGTCTTTTCGGAGCTCTGACCGATTCTTTTGACATTGACATCGTACCGCAAGGGGGCCGCGACCGGGCGGCGTCTGTATCAGCACTGAGAATGGCATCGAATCGGGAGCGCAGGTAATGGCTGTCCGGACATCACTACACGCTGGGGCAGTGGGCCATTGAGTCTCGAAGGCTCAATGTTGCAGGCCCACCGGGACTGACCACTGTCGGACCCGACCCCGAGGGAGATGTCTGGATTCACGTCCTCCTCGTCGGTACCGGAGGAGTCCGGTGATGTGCTTCGAGCGAGGCGAAGGCGTCAGAAGGATTTGGCACTCGAGAAGCATCGACGCTGGAGGAGCGCTCATCCCTCCATACAGAGGTGTCAGTGTGTCGATCTTCGGACAGCCCGGTAACCCCGCCGTCCCAGGCCTCCACAGATTCTGACCCGACTTCTGCACCGGCCCCAGCAGCCTTCCTCAATAGCAGCTCTAGACGAGCACATCCGAGCCCTTCTTCCAGGCCTTCTGGAAGAGCTGCTGTGTCAGTCTGTCTCGGTACTGGGGGTGCTTGCGCCCTCGGTACCGTCAATGGAAGCGGCAGCTGGCTCTGTGCCTGTGGTGCAGTCCCGACACCGGTACCGGCTTGCGGCATTGGCCTCGGCTGCCACCCAGGTTGACTCCCCGTCGACGTCGCTGGAGGGAGCTTCATCGCCGCCGGCATGGGAGTTGACTTCTCGGCATCGCAATGGAGGATGGCGTTCCTCGCATCGAGACGGGCTCGGTTTCGGACTGCAGTTCGAGAACTCTTGTCTGATACCGAGGAGGATGCCTCGTGGGATGAAGGGGACGACCCCAGGTATTTCTCTTCCGAGGAGTCTTGTGGTCTTCCTTCAGATCCTACTCCTTCACCTGAGAGGAAGCTTTCTCCACCTTCTCGTCATTTGTCCGGGAAATGTCTATGGGCATTCCCTTCCCGGTGGTAACTGAGGATGAGCCCAGGACTGAGATGCTCGAGGTCCCTTGACTATTTGTCACCACCTAAGGAGTCATCCACTGCCCCTTTGCATAATGTCCTTAAAGAGATATTGCTTAGGAACTGGACAAAACCACTTAGTCATCCCACCATTCCCAAAAAAGCTAGAGTCCCAATATCGGCTTCACGGAGAACCTGAGTTGATGAGATCGCAGTTACCTCATGACTCTATGGTTGTGGATTCCGCTCTCAAGAGAGCCAGGGGTACTAGGGATTTTGCCTCGGCGCCCCCAGGGTGAGAGTCTAGGACTCTTGACTCTTTTGGGAAGAAGACCTATCAGTCCTCTATGCTTGTGTCCAAGATCCATCATACCAGCTCTACACCGAGCATCCACATGTGGAACAATGTTAAGCAACTGGCAGACTTGGTGGACAAGCTCCCTCTGGAGCACGCCAGGCTTTTTCAGGAGGTGGTCAGGCAGCTGAAGGCGTGTCGTAAATTCCTGTCCAGGGGTGCTTACGACACTTTTGATGTTGCATCCAGATCCGCTCCTCAAGGTATAGTGATGCGCAGACTCTCATGGCTGCGTGCCTCTGACCTGGATAGTTGAACCCAGCAGCGGCTTGCGGATGCTCCTTGCCGGGGGGATAATATTTTTGGCGAGAAAGTCAAGCAAGTGGTAGAGCAGCTCCACCAGCTGGAAACCACCCTCGACAAGCTCTCCCATCGGGCGCCTTCAGCATCTACCTCAACAGGTAGAATGTTTTTCCGGGGAAGGAGGGCTGCTCCCTATGCTTACAATAAGCGTAGGTACAATCCATCTTCCCGACAGCCATTCGCGGTCAACAGCGTGCACCCAGACAGGCCCCTGCAGCTCCCCAGCAAAAGCAAGGGATACGCTTTGACCGGCTCCAGCTGAGCATAGCCGCCATAAAAGTACCTGTGCCAGACGATCTACTGGTCGGGGGGAGGTTATAATTTTTTCACCAAAGGTGACCTGTCATAACCTCCGATCGGTGGGTTCTTGAAATAGTCCGGCTTGGATACTCCCTCAATTTGATTTCCACACCTCCAAATTGCCCACCGGGAGCTCAATCCTTCAGCTTCCAGCACAGGCAGGTACTTGCAGAGGAACTCTCCGCCCTTCTCAGCACCAATACAGTCCGAGCCCGTACCACCAGGGCAAGAAGGGCTGGGATTCTATTCCAGGTACTTCCTTGTTGAAAAGAAAACGGGGGGGTGGGGGGGGGGGGGGGGGGGGGGATTGCGTCCCATCTTAGACCTAAGGGGCCTGAACAATACCTGGTTTGAGAAAAGTTCCGGATGCCTTCCCTGGGGCACCCTTCTTCCCATGATTCAGGAAAATGATTGGCTATGCTCTCTGGACTTAAAGGATGCTTATACACACATCCCAATACTTGCAGCTCACAGGCAGTATCTTTGATTCCGTCTGGGACAGAGCAATTTCAGTATTGTGTGCTACCCTTTGGTCTCGCATCTGCGCCCAGGGTCTTTACAAAATGCCTGGCAGTAGTTGCAGCATTGCTACGCAGACTTGGAGTGCATGTGTTCCCTTATCTCGACGATTGGCTGGTGAAGGCTCTACAGTCCATGCAGATGACTCCCAACTCCTGGAGCTTACTCGGGTTTGTTATAAATTACCTAAAGTCCCATCTCCTTCCAGTTCAACAGCTAGAATGCATAGGAGCTCTGCTGGATTCACAGATGGCTTGTGCCTATCTCCCCGAGGTGAGAGCAGACACCTTCTATCTCTAGTTTCCCTGGCAAGAGCGTCTCAGCAGATCACAGCTCGGCAGATGTTGAGACTTCTAGGCCATATAGCCTCCACAGTTCATGTGACGTCCATGGCCCGCCTCCACATGAGATCTGCTCAATGGACCCTAGCTTCCCAGTGGTATCAAGCTGCAGGGAGTCTAGAAGATGCGATCCAGCTGTCCACCGACTTTCACAATTCCCTTCACTGGTGGACAATTCGATCCAACTTGACCTTGGGACGTCCCTTCCAAATTCCTCAGCCACAAAAAGTGCTGACAACGGAATGCATCTCTCCTGGGGAGCACATGTAGATGGGCTCCACACTCAAGGAGCTTGGTCCCTCCAGGAATCCGGTCCTTCAGATCAATCTCCTGGAGTTGTGAGCGGTCTGGAACGCTCTAAAGGCTTTCAGAGATCGGCTGTCCAATCAAATTATTCAAATTCAGACAGACAATCAGGTTGCCATGTACTACATCAACAAGCAGGGGGGCACTGGATCTCGCCCCCTGTGTCGGGAAGCCGTCCAGATGTGGCTTTGGGCACACCAGCATGGCATGCTTCTCCAAGCCACGTATCTGGCAGGCGTAAACAAACAGTCTGGGCCAACAGGTTGAGCAGGATAATGCAACCTCACAAGTGGTCGCTCAACTCGGGCATGGTGCGCAAGATCTTCCGAGCGTGGGGCACCCCCTCAGTGGATCTATTGCCATCAGATCAATCACAAGGTCCCTCAGTTCTGTTCCAGACTTCAGGCCCACGACAGACTAGCGTCCGATGCCTTTCTCCTTCATTGGGGAACAGGCCTTCTACTACTGCTACTAGGGTTACGCAGCGCTGTACAAAAACAAAGGACAGTCCCTGCTTAAAGGAGCGTACAATCTAAGGACAAGAAGGACAAGGAGTGTAGACAATCAAAAATTGGAACAGTCTAGATTACCTGGGAAGAGGTACAGTGGTTAGGTTCCAAAAGCAACACTGAAAGAGGTGGGCTTTGAGTAAGGATTTGAAGATGGATAGGGAGGGTGCTTGGCGAATGGGCTCGGGGAGTTTATTCCAGGCATAGGGTGAGGCGAGGCAGAAAGGGCGGAGCCTGGAGTTGGCGGTGGTGGAGAAGGGAACTGAGAGGAGGGATTTGCCCTATGAATGGAGGTTATGGGTAGGGGCATAAGGGGAGATGAGGGTAGAGAGGTAGTGAGGGCTGCAGATTGAGAGCATTTGTAGGTTAGTAGGAGAAGCTTGAATTGTAAGCGGTACCTGATCGGAAGCCAGTGAAATGATTTGAGGAGAGGGGTGATATGAGCATATCGGTTTTTACGGAAGATAAGACGCGCAGCTGAGTTCTGAACGGATTGAAGGGGGGATAGATGGTTAAGTGGGAGGCCAGTGAGGAGTAGGTTGCAGTAGTCAAAGGCGAGAGGTAATGAGAGCGTGGATAAGAGTTCGGGTGGTGTGTTCAGAGAGGAAAGGGCGAATTTTGTTGATGTTGTAGAGAAAGAAGCGACAGGTCTTGGCTGTCTGCTGGATATGGGCAGAAAAGGAGAGGGAGGAGTCGAAGATGACTCCAAGGTTGCGGGCAGATGAGACGGGGAGGATGAGGGTGCCATTGACTGAGAAAGAGAGTAGAGGGAGAGGAGAAGTGGGTTTGGGTGGAAAGACAATGAGCTCAGTCTTGGCCAAGTTCAGTTTCAGGTGGCGATTGGACATCCAGGCAGCAATGTCGGATAGGCAGACCGATACTTTGGCCTGGGTTTCCGCAATGATGTCTGGTGTGGAGAGATAAAGCTGAGTGTCGTCGGCATAAAGATGATATTGGAAGCCATGAGATGAGATCAGTGAGCCAGGGAGGAGGTGTAGATTGAGAAAGAAGGGGTCCAAGGACCGATCCTTGAGGAACCCCAACAGAGAGCGGGATGGGGGTGGAGGAAGATGCATGAGAGTGAACTCTGAAGGTACGGTGGGAGAGATAAGAGGAGAACCAGGAGAGGACGGAGCCCTGGAACCCAAATGAGGATAGTGTATCAAGAAGTAGATTATGATTAACAGTATCAAAAGCGGCGGATAGGTCAAGGAGGATGAGGATGGAGTAGTGACCTTTGGATTTGGCAAGGAACAGGTCCTTACAGACTTTAGTGAGTGCCGTTTCTGTCGAGTGTAGAGGGCAAAAGCCGGATTGAAGCGGGTCGAGGATGGCATGAGCGGAGAGAAAATCAAGGCAGCGGCTGTGAACGGTGCGTTCAAGTATCTTGGAGAGGAAGGGTAGGAGGGAGATGGGGCGGTAGTTGGAAGGACAGGTAGGGTCAAGTGAAGGTTTTTTGAGGAGTGGTGTGACAACAGCATGCTTGAAGGAGTCAGGGACAGTTGCAGTGGAGAGAGAGAGGTTGAGGATGTGGCAGATGGGGGGGGGGGGGGGGGGGGGGGGTGACAGTTGGAGAGATGGTGTTTAGTAGGTTGGTGGGGATGGGATCAGAGGAACAGGTGGTGCATTTCGAGGAGGAGAGAAGTTGGGCTGTTTCCTCTTCGGTGATATCAGGAAAAGAGGAGAAGGAGGCTTGGGTAGGTTGGTTGAGGATTGGGTTAAAGGGTGAGAGGAGCAGGTGACTTGGTGGCGAATTCGAGGTTGATCTTTTGCACCTTGTCGCGGAAGTAGTCAGCCAGTGATTGTGAAGAGAGAGAGTGAGGGAGGGGTGGGAGCGGAGGGCACTTTGAGGAGGGTGTTAAGGGTGGCGAAGAGACGACGAGGGTTGGAGCTGAGAGAGTTGGTCAGTTGGGTGTAATATTCCTGTTTGGCAAGGAATAGGGAGGACTGGAAGGAGGATAGCATGAATTTGAAATGACAGAAGTCACTATGGGTGCGAGATTTCCTCCAGAGGCGTTCAGCAGATCTGGCGCAGGAGCTAAGGTATCGGATGCAAGGGGGTCAGCCAGGGCTGGGGATTAGTGTGTCTTGTGAGACGGGAGATGGATGGTGCAAGGGTATCCAGAGCAGAGCAGAGGAGAGAGTGGCATTGTAAGTAGAGGACAGCCTTGTCAACGGATTTGGAGGACATGATGGACGGGAGGAGATTGGAGATTTGAGAGGAAAGGGGTGGGAGGGTCAACAGCCTGGAGATTTCTGGAAGTGGTGGTTAGTAATGGGCGGGACTGAGGGGGGGAGGGTGATGAAGTGTGAAGGTGATCAGGTGGTGATCTGAGAGAGGAAGAGCAGAAGCGCAGAAATCAGAGGGTGAGCAGGAAGAGGAGAGGACGAGGTCTAGACAATGGCCAGAATGGTGAGTAGTGGTGGTGGAGCTCAGTTGGAGGTTGAAAGGAGGATGTCAGAGTGAGGAACTGAGAAGCGTAAGAATCGGATGGGTCGTTAGAGTGTATGTTAAAGTCTCCAAGAATGAGGGACGAAGATGAGGGTTCAGAAAAAACCGAGAGCCAGTCATCGAAGTCAGTAAGGAAGGAAGGGAGGGACTTGTCCAGGGGAGGGGGGGGGCGGTAAATGACTGCAAACCTGAGTGGCAGTGGGTAGAAAAGACGGAAGGAGTGAACTTCAAATAATGAGAAGCAGTGAGGACTGCGGTAGGATTAGGGGTTAAAAACTACAGGAGGGCGAGAGTAGAAACCCGACACCTCCTCCACGGCCAGTACGGGCGGGGAGTGGGGGAGAAGAGAACCTCCGTGGCAAAAGGGCCACAACTGATGCAGAGTTGTCAGGAGTGAGCCAAGTTTCAGTTAGGGCGAGCAGTTGAAGGGAACGGGAGATGAAGAGATCATGGGTGAAGGGAAGTTTGTTGCAGACCCGAGTGGGCATTCCACAGGGCACTACGATAAGGAGGGGGAATAGAGATGAGATTGGAGACATCTCGGAATCGTTTGCATGGATAGGACAAGGACAGGTGTGGGGGACCTGGATTGGATTGATGTCTCCCGCGGATAGCAGAGGAGGAGGCAAGAGAGTGCGGAGGAGGGTGGGGGAGGTAGGGCGGCGAAGGCGACGAAGTCGGGATGCACATAGAAGGAATAGGGATGGTTAATGGCAGGAAGGAAGTGTTGAAGGTTGAGAGCTAGGAAGAAAGAGGAAGATAGGAGAAATGGCGAGGTGGTGAGGGGTGGGTAGGGTATTGAAGGTAGTGAGCAGACGGGAGAGGACATGGGTGGGGCAGTGAGTTCCTGATGTAGGCAGTGGTAGGGAGCGGGGGGAAAAGATTAGGAAGGGACAGGGCAAGGAAAAGAATGTGTATCGGGGCCATGAGTAGTGGCTGCGGTGTTTGCGGGTGCCTAAGTAGTGATTTGGATCAGGTGGACTGGAACAATATGGAGCAGATGGGCTGGAATAGGCTGGGGGCAGCGGGGCTGGTACAAGCTGGAACGTATGAGCTGATTGGGACCCCCCTGAGTAGGCAAAGATCCCGCCAGTCAATTAGCCAGGACTGAGGTGATTACGGGTCCTACAGTGCAATATCCTACCATGAGTTGTGGTGCAATAAGATAGAAAAAGCGTGCAAAGATAGTACAGATCAGTATGTTGCCTTAGAGGCAGTAAGTCCTCGGGGAGTTGTTTCAATACAAGCAGTGGTGCAGTAGGATAAGCAAAAGCATACAAGGTTATTCAATACAAGCAATAAGTCCTCATGGGCAGTTTTAACTGGCTGCAGTCTACATCGCAGTGTGATGCAGTAGGATAAGTAAAAGCATATGAGAAAACTTACTGATTTAGTGTTTAGGCAAAATGTTAGAGAGTTATTTCGATACAAGCATGCATCAGAACGAAGGAATTGATATGTGGTAATTTGCTATGAAGATAGGTAGTACCCTTTAAAGTTGTGCTTGGTGTTTCTTTGGCTAGTTCGTTTTCGGATCGCAACTCCCCTTATCGAGGTTGAGGTAGTGGGTGGCTGAGACTGTGATGGGTGGTCGGATGTGTCGCTGGCAACGTGGCTATGTCTGACTCACCGGAGTGCTGCATCTCGCCAAGTTCTCCGTCGTCGCCGGTGTCGGAGGTTCGGGGCTTTATGTTACTCTCCCTGCCGTGTCGGATGGGCGCACCCGGGTGTGTGGTCAGGGCAGTTTTTGGAAAGCCACGTGGATGGGCTCTGTGTTCTCCTCGTGGCGAGGCCTAGTCACCAATGGCGCCAGGTATCGGGTCGGGCGGTCATCCGCGGTCGTGGGGTGCAGCTGCAATTTACCCCTGCTCCTGTTTGACTTTGGTTGGTAAGATCGAGTCCTTTACTGTGTCCTCTGCGAGTGTTGGACCTCCGTGGTTTCCGTTGGTCAGCACCCAGGCCGTTCCAGCCAGGGAGGGTGGCGGCGATCACAGGTCTTTCGGACTTGGCTGGGACTCCGTTAGGGCGATGTTTTGGTCGCAATGTTTTTGGTCGCATACGTTCGGGTCACTTTCAGCGTCCTCTGCGTGCGACAGACTCCGTGGTTTCCGTCGGTCAGCACCCAGGCCGTTCCAGCCAGGGAGGGTGGCGGTGATCACGGGTCTCTCGGGCTTAGCTGGGACTTCCGTTGGGGTGATGTCTGAATCTGACCGAGACTGTAGCCTGTAGGTTTTCCACGTCGGGGGATCCTGTATACGGGACCCAGCAGAAGGTTTAAGGCAGGTTGGTGAGGCAGTGGGAGCACTGGGTTATCCGATTGCTGGTGGTTCCAGGAGAGCTCCTCACCATGCGTCCTCTCAGTCGGGCCATCTTGCTGATGTATGCATATCCTCCCAAAGGAAAACCCAGGCAAGACCGCGGAACCATGATTCTGATTGCTCCTTTTTGGCCGCGTCAGATTTGGTTCCCTTTTCTTCTGGAGTTGTCCTCCGAAGAACCGTGGAGATTGGAGTGTTTTCCAACCCTCATCACTCAGAACGAGGGGGTGCTTCTGCATCCCAGCCTCCTGACTCTGACTCTCACGGCCTGGATGTTGAGAGCGTAGAATTCGCCTCCTTGGGTCTTTCTCAGGGTGTCTCCCGAGTCTTGCTTGCTTCCAGGAAAGATTCCACGAAGAGGTGTTACTCTTTCAAATGGAGCATTTTTGCCGTCTGGTGTGACAGCAAGGCCCTAGATCCTCGCTCTTGTCCTACACAGACCCTGCTTGAATACCTTCTACACTTATCAGAGTCTGGTCTTAAGACTAACTCTGTAAGGGTCCATCTTAGTGCGATTAGTGCTTTTCATCAACGTGTAGACAGTAAGCCTATCTCTGGACAGCCTTTAGTTGTTTTGATTCATGAGAGGTTTGCTTTGTCAAAGCCCCCAGTCAAACCTCCACCTGTGTCACGGGATCTCAATGTTGTTCTCACCCAGCTGATGAAGCCTCCTTTTGAGCCACTGAATTCCTGCCATCTGAAGTATTTGACCTGGAAGGTCATTTTCTTGGTGGCAGTTACTTCAGCTCGTTGGGTCAGTGAGCTTCAAGCCTTGGTAGTGAACGCTTCTTACCTCAAGTTTCATCACAACAGAGTAGTCCTCTGCACTCACCCTAAGTTTTTGCCGAAGGTGGTATTGGAGTTCCATCTGAACCAGTCAATTGTCTTGCCAACATTCTTTCCCCATCCTCATACCCGCCCTGCTGAAACGTCAGTTACATACATTGGACTGCAAGAGAGCATTGGCCTTCTATGTGGAGTGGACAAGCCTCTTCAGACAGTCCGCCCAAATGTTTGTGCCATTTGATCCCAACAGGAAGGAGTCGCTGTCGGGAAGCGCACCATTTCAAATTGGCTAGCAGATTGCATTTCCTTCACTTATGCCCGGGCTGGGCTGACTCTTGAGGGTCATGTCACGGCTCATAGTATTAGAGCCATGACAGCGTCGGTGGCCCATTTGAAGTCAGCAACCATAGAGGAGATTTGCAAGGCTGCAACGTGGTCTTCAGTCCACACATTCACATCTCATTACTGCCTCCAGCAGGATTCCTGACGTGACAGTGACGCGACAGTCGGTTTGGGCAGTCGGTGCTGCAGAATCTGTTCAGGGTTTAGAATCCAACTCCACCCCACTAGGCCCATTTTTGTTCCGTGCAGGACGTCAGACTCACAGAAACAGAACGAAGCCTTGCGCTGGAAGAAGAGGACCTCGGCTGGCGGGGGTTGGGGTCCCCCGCCAGCAAAGGTAGCCGGCGGCGGCGGGAGGGGGGGGTCGAGAGGGTTGTCAGCAGGGGGGTCCAGGGCCCCCGTGGCCCCACGTAGCTACGCCACTGGTATGTAATTACTGAGCTCTACATGAATTTAGCAGTAACCTCAACAGACACTGTTTTCATTTTTGTTTAGATTTGTACCCTCTTGCTACCAATACATTATGGTAACTTCACTAAAGCATATTCTCCGAGGACAAGCAGGCTGCTTGTTCTCATTGATGGTGACGTCCACAGCAGCCCCTCCAATCGGAAAACTTTACTAGCAAAGGCCTTTGCTAGTCCTCGCGCACCGATGCGCACTGCGCATGCTCGAGGCCGTCTTCCCGCCTGAACCGGCTCGTTTTCGTCAGTCTTCTTTGTCCGCGCTCGGGACGGTCGTGTTTTGCGCCGTTCGCGCCCCTCAAAGTCGACCCTCGCGCGTCTTCGCGATTTTCGCTAAAAAAAAAAAAAAGGACCTTACAGTCTTTACCCCTTTCCTCCGTGCTTCCAGTTTTGCCCCGCGTAAGTTTCCTTTCACTTTCGGGGTAAGGCCTTTTTTGAGGCCTCGGTACGGGTTTTTGTTCTCTCCCTATTTTTGGTGCCTATTTCGCCATTACGAATTTTGATTTCGCCGGCGTGATTTTTCCGCCCATGTCATCGAAGTCTCCCAGCGGCTTCAAGAAGTGCACCCAGTGCGCCCAGGTAATCTCGCTCACTGATAGGCACGCGTCGTTGTCTTCAGTGTCTGGGGGCTGGGCACCGCCCGCAGGCCTGTAGTCTTTGCGCCCTTTTACAGAAGAGGACTCAGGTAGCGAGATTGGCCCAGTGGAACGTGTTGTTCTCGGGCTCTTCGTCAACAACAGCACCTGGGGGCATCGAGTGGCAATCGACGTCCGACAGCATCAAGACGTTCGACCTCGGCATCGACTGCATCGAGGCATCGACCCTCCTGCATCATCGTACCGAGACATCGAAAGGCTGCGTCGGCGTCAGTGGTACCGGGACCTCCACTAGTGCTGGAGTGCGTCGGACGGTGGTGCTTCGACTGGAGTGCAGGTGAGGGCTGTCCATTCCCCTGCTGGTGGCGGTGAGCCTTCGGATGGGTCTCCCCCTACCCTGAGGGCTCCTGCGGTACAGCCCCCCCCCCCCCCGAGACCGACCTTCTTCGGCTCGGCCCCGAGGAAGCGACGGCTGGATTCTACGTCTCAGTCGGTACCAGGGAAGTTCCGGTGACATGCTTCGATTGAAAAAGTCAAAGGAAGCATCGACACCGGTCTCCTTGCCGGCAATCGGTACCGAGAGCTCTGGTCGCCAAGGGAGTCGGCACCCAGGTAGGCATCGGCAAGCCGGGAGGACCGCTCACACCTCTGTTCAGTAGGTGTCAGATGCACTCGCAGGCCTTGGACAGCCGAACAGCCTCCACGCCCGGACACAGACTTCTTCCTCGACTCCTTCAATCGCTTCCTCCATGTCTTCCTCCAAGCCTCGTCTCACGAGAGTCTCCGGGTCTTCTTCCCCAGAGATCTGGGAGAGCTTTGACGCCCTTATCCCTCCGGTACCCCAGGGGTGCTTGCCACCGTACCGTCGAGTGAGGCTCCGGGGTGATGTCTCCGACATCCGTGCCGCTTGCGGTACCGACTGCGGGTCGCCTCCCATGAAGGCTACCTGACTACGTCGGCGGAGGGATCTTCGCCGGTGCTGCGAGGGAGTCTCTCCTCGACGCTCCCACCGTGTCCAGCATTTCCACGGAGTCGAGCCGGGCACGGCTTCAGACACAGGTTCATGAACTTGTGTCTGATACCGATGGTGAGGCCTCGTGGGAGGAGGAGGAGGACATCAGATATTTCTCTGACGAGGAGTCTGATGGCCTTCCTTCTGATCCCACTCCCTTCCCTGAAAGGCAGCTTTCTCCTCCTGAGAGTCTGTCTTTGGCGGCCTTTGGCCGGGAGATGTCTACGGCCATCCCCTTCCCGGTGGTTGTGGAGGATGAGCCCAGGGCTGAATGTTTGAGCTCTTGGACTATCCTTCTCCACCTAAGGAAGCGTCCACATCATGTCCTAAAAAAAGACATTGCTGGCGAACTGGACCAAGCCTCTAAGTAATCCCCACATTCCCAAGAAGATCGAGTCCCAGTACCGGATCCATGGGACCCAGAGCTGATGTGCACTCAGTTGCCTCACGACTCTGGTGTGGTGGATCTGGCCCTAAAGAAGGCTAAGAGTTCTAGGGAGCATGCTTCGGCCCCCCGGGCAAGGATCTAGAACCTTAGACTCTTTGGGAGGAAGGCCTACCATCTTTCATGCTCGTGGCCAAAATCCAGTCTTACCAGCTCTACACGAGCATACATATGCGGAACAATGTGCGGCAGTTGGCGGGCTTGGTGGACAAGCTCCCTCCTGAGCAAGCCAAGCCATTTCAGGAGGTGGTCCAAGGCAGCTGAAGCGTGCAGAAATTCCTGGCCAGAGGGGTATATGATACCTTTGATGTTGCTCCAGGGCCGTGCTCAAGGTGTGGTGGAAGCGCAGACTCTCAATGGCTGCGTGCCTCCGACCTGGAGAATAGGATCCAGCAGCGGATTGCGGACTCCCCTTGCCGAGCGGGTCAATATTTTTGGAGAGAAAGTCGAACAGGTGGTAGAGGCAGCTCCACTAGCGGATACCGCTTTCAGACAAGTTCTCCCGCCGGCAGCCTTCAGCATCTACCTATTAGATTGTAACTCTTTGAGCAGGGACTGTCTTTCTTCAATGTTTGTGCAGCGCTGCATATGCCTTGTAGCGCTATAGAAATGCTAAATAGTAGTAGTAGTAGACCTCCTCAGGTAGACGTTTTTATGGGGAAGGAAGACTGTTCCTACTCTTCTGGTAAGCGTAGGTACAATCCTCCTTCTCGACAGCCTGCGGCCCAGGCTAAGCCCCAGCGCGCGTGCTCTCGTCAGCAGCGTGCGCCTCAGCAAGGCCCACGGCTCCCCAGCAAAAGCAGGAGGCGAGCTTTTGACTGGCTACAGCAGAGCATAGGCCGACATCAACGTGTCAGTGCCGGGCGATCTGCCGGTCGGGGGGAGGTTGAAAGTTTTTCACCAAAGGTGGCCTCTTATAACCTCCGACCGTTGGGTTCTTCAAATAGTCCGGCAAGGATACACCATCAATTTGGCCTCCAAACCTCCAAATTGCCCACCGGGAGCTCAATCTTACAGCTTCCAGCACAAGCAGGTACTTGCAAGAGGAACTCTCCGCCCTTCTCAGCGACAATGCGGTCGAGCCCGTGCCATCCGGGCAAGAAGGGCTGGGATTCTATTCCAGGTACTTCCTTGTGGAAACGAAAACAGGGGGGATGTGTCCCATCTTAGACCTAAGGGCCCTGAACAAATATCTGGTCAAGGAAAAGTTCAGGATGCCTTTCCCTGGGCACCCTTCTCCCCATGATTCAGGAAAAACGATTGGCTATGCTCTCTGGACCTGAAGGACGCCTACATGCACATCCCGATACTGCCAGCTCACAGACAGTATCTGCGATTTCAGCTGGGCACACGTCCCTTCCAGTACTGTGTGCTACCCTTTGGGCTCACCTCTGCGCCCAGAGTGTTCACGAGTGCTTGCTGTAGTAGCAGTGGCGCTTCGGCAGGCTGGGAGTACACATGTTCCCCTATCTCGACGATTGGCTGGTGAAGAACACATCTGAGGCAGGAGCTCTACAGTCCATGCAGATGACTATTTGCCTCCTGGAGCTACTGGGGTTTGTGATAAATTATCCAAAGTCCCATCGTCTCCCAGTACAGAGACTCGAATTCATAGGAATTCTTGGACGGCTCGTGCCTATCTCCCAGAGACGAGGGCCAACAACTTGTTGTCCCTCGACTCGCGGGTGCGAGCGGCCCAGCAGATCACAGCTCGGCAGATGTTTAAGTGCTGGCCCATGGCCTCCACAGTTCATGTGACTCCCATGGCCCGCCTTCACATGCGATCTGCTGAGTGGACCCTAGCTTTCCAGTGTTTCAGGCTGCTGGGGATCTAGAAGACGTGATCCACCGGGGTCCACGAGTTTTCTCAACTCCCTGTATTGGTGGACGATTTGGTGCCAATTTGACTCTGGGACGTCTTTCCAAATCCCTCCCACAAAAAGTGCTGACTACTGATGCGTCTCTCCTGGGGTGGGGATCTCAGTCGCTGGCCTTCACACCCAAGGAAGCTGGTCCCTCAGGAACTCATCTGCAGATCAATCTCCTGGAGTTACGAGCGGTCTGGAACGCTCTGAAGGCTTTTAGAAATCGGCTGTCCCACCAAATTATCCAAATTCAGACAGACAACCAGGTTGCCATGTATTACATCAACAAGCAGGGGGGCACCGGGATTCTCGCCCCCTGTGTCAGGAAGCCGTCAGCATGTGGCTGTGGGCTCGCCGTTACGGCATGTTGCCCAAGCACATACCTGGCAGGCGTTACAACAGTCTGGCCGACAGGTTAGCAGGATCATGCAACCTAACGAGTGGTCGCGTCAATTCCAGGTAGTGCGGCAGATCTTCCAGGTGTGGGGCACCCCCTTGGTGGATCTCTTTGCATCTCAGGCCAACCACAAGGTCCCTCAATTCTGTTCCAGACTTCAGGGCCCACGGCAGGCTGGCATCGGATGCCTTCCTCCTGGACTGGGGGGAAGGTCTACTGGTATGCTTATCCTCCCATACCTCTGTGGGAAGACTTTGTTGAAACTCAAGCAAGACCGAGGCACCATGATTCTGATTGCTCCGTTTTGGCTGCGTCAGATCTGGTTCCCTCTTCTTCTGGAGTCATCCTCCGAAGAACCGTGGAGATTGGAGTGTTTTCTGACCCTCATCAAACAGGACAAAGGGGCGCTTCTGCATCCCAACCTCCAGTCCCTGGCTCTCACGGCCTGGATGTTGAGAGCATAGACTTTGCCTCTTTGGGTCAGAGGGTGTCTCCCGTGTCTTGCTTGCCTTCAGGAAAGATTCCACTAAGAGCAGTTTTTCTTTCAATGGAGGAGGTTTGCCGTCTGGTGTGACAGCAAGGGCCCTAGATCCTCGCTCTTGTCCTACACAGACCCTGCTTGAATACCTTCTGCACTTGTCTGAGTCTGGTCTCAAGACCAACTCTGTAAGGGTTCACCTTAGCGCAATCAGTGCATACTATTACCGTGTGGAAGGTAAGCCGATCTCAGGACAGCCTTTAGTTGTTTCGCTTCATGAGAGGTTTGCTTTTGTCAAAGCCCTCCCGTCAAACCTCCTACAGTGTCATGGGATCTCAATGTCGTTCTCACCCAGCTGATGAAACCTCCTTTTGAGCCACTGAACTCCTGCCATCTGAAGTACTTGACCTGGAAGGTCATTTTCTTGTGGCAGTTACTTCAGCTCGTAGAGTCAGTGAGCTTCAGGCCCTGGTAGCCCAGGCCCCTTACACCAAATTTCATCACAACAGAGTAGTGCTCCGCACCCACCCAAAGTTCCTGCGAAGGTGGTGTCGGAGTTCCATCTTAACCAGTCAATTGTCTTGCCAACATTCTTCCCCAGGCCGCATACCCGCCCTGCTGAACGTCAGTTGCACACTTGGACTGCAAGAGAGCATTGCCTTCTACTTGGAGCGGACACAGCCCCACAGACAGTCCGCCCAATTGTTTGTTTCTTTCGACCCTAACAGGCTAGGGGTCGCTGTCGGGAAACGCAACCATCTCCAATTGGCTAGCGGATTGCATTTCCTTCACTTACGCCCAGGCTGGGCTGGCTCTTGAGGGTCATGTCACGACTCATAGTGTTAGAGCCATGGGCAGCGTCAGTGGCCCACTTGAAGTCGAGCCACTATTGAAGAGATCTGCCAAAGCTGCGACGTGGGTCATCTGTCCACACATTCACATCTCATTACTGCCTGCAGCAGGATACCAGACGTGACAGTCTGGTCGGGCAGTTAGTGCTTGAGAATCTTTTTGGGTTTAGAATCCAACTCCACCCCCCTAGGCCCATGTTTTATTCTGTTCTAGGCTACACTCTCTGTTAGTTGGATAAGTTGTTAGGTCAATCTCAGTTATGTCCTCGCCGTTGTGAGGCCCAATTGACCATGTTGTTGTTTTGAGTGAGCCTGGGGGCTAGGGATACCCCATCAGTGAGACAAGCAGCCTGCTTGTCCTCGGAGGAAAGCGAATGCTACATACCTGTAGAAGGTATTCTCCGAGGACAGCAGGCTGATTGTTCTCACAAACCCGCCCGCCTCCCCTTGGAGTTGTGTCTTCCCTTGTTTTGTCTTGCTACATATGGGACTGACGAACACGAGCTGGTTCGGGCGGGAAGATGGCCCGCGCATAGCGCGGTGCGCATCGGCGCGCGAGGACTAGCAAGGCCTTTGCTAGTAAAGTTTTCCGATTGGAGGGGCTGCCGTGGACGTCACCCATCAGTGAGAACAATCAGCCTGCTGTCCTCGGAGAATACCTTCTACAGGTATGTAGCATTCGCTTTAGTCAATTAAGCCAATGCAATGTTCTACAAGAAATGTAGCTTGTAAATGTTTATCACTGTCTAGGTCCTCAGAACTTGACACTCTTCTGGATGTACTACAGATATTCTTTCTGGTAACCCCTATGCTGTTTTTTTTTTTTGTTTGTTTGTTTTGTGTTTTTTAGGGGGGGTTGTTTTTTTACCAAATATTGGAAGATGTATTTAATTACTAACCCATTGTCACTTTTCAAATAACACCCCCCTGCCAAAACCATCCCCCACCCCAATCCATTTTTAAAAACAGCCGACTGGCACCTGCCAGGTGGGGTTGGGGGACAGGAATCATTTTTGAACGCCCCTGCCCTGATGGCTCTCTTAGTAAACATGGTAGTCTCAGACCCCTATTAGTAGTCTTGTAGCAGCACCTGGGATCACCCCCACCTGGGAAACTGACATGGGAAGAGAAAGAAGGAGATATTTGAAAAGTGATCAGGTGTGGATGGGTTCAAGGAGAAGCACTGTTATTTCTTTGATGACTGGAAAGTAGAGGCATTCTTTTTCACTAAGCACCAGCCCCTTAGTTTCCACATAAGAGCATCAGTATGCAGAGCAGCACATTATTTGACATCCATGGTGCTTATTGCTGTAAGTTGTATTATTGGCAAGTGGTATCAACTTATTGCAGTTTTAGTAAATAGAGACCTAAATTTGCTATATTGTTATTGGGTGCAGGGTGTGCGGAGAATAAGGATATTTTGGTATCTGGTATCTTTTTTTAAAATAAGATGGTAAATGCTGTCAGTTTTATCCTCACGACACTGTCATACCTTACATACTGTCACACTTTTTCTTTCAGGAGGGCTGTTTGAATATGTATCTGGAGCCAACTTCTTTGGTGAGATTGTGGAGTGGACTGGATTGCTCTTGCTAGCTGGTCTCTTCAAAGTGTGTCTTTTGCCATATTACATTTATGATTTTGATTCAAGGGCACAACACATCATCAGTAAGTGTGAATAAAATTTTGTATTTGATAGTTTCTGTGCCTGATATCATCTGACAGCACACCGACATGTTTCAAATGTCTGACACTACTGTATATGCTCATTTATAAGTGAGAAATTTTGACTTGAAAATCCCATCTATAAACCAGAGTCATCTTATTTATAGGACATTTATAGCACTCTTGCTATTGTTAGCTTGATGGACATATGATAGACTCTGGCTGTGCTGAAGTTACTTGAGAGGATACAGCCAGTTCTATATATGTCCTGGTGTGGTAGGAACTCTTAATTCAGGGTGAGCTTACACTGTGTTCAAATTAAAGACAAGGGGCCCGATATTCAGCCTACGGGAGGCAGGCCGACTAAGTCCGGCGGTTGATACTGAGCCCAGATATTCAATGCCGGGCTGTTCCGGTGACCAGCATTGAAATATCTGGGTTTTTTTTTGGCTGCTATAAACTTTACCAGTTTTAGTAAATATTCAGTGTTAGCACTGAATATTTGCAGCTAGCCAGCTGTATCACGAGATATGGCTAGTAGCTGCTACGCACTGACCAAATATTCAGCAGGAGATGGCCAGCTATCAACTGTTGAATATTTGCGGATAGCCGGTTAAATGCTATTTAACTAGCCAGGAGCCGTTCTTATCTGGTTAAATTGCGCTGAATATCGACTGGAAGTTGTTGGAGGAGATGTGCAAGTCAGACTGGGGGGTGATACAAATAGTAGAGTTTGTTTTAAATCTGTAAATGTTTCGGCTGGTTTGAAAGTTTGTGCTGAGCATGTACATTGAGAAGAGGGTATGCCTGCAAGGAAGTGTGCATGACAATTACCAGGTGACAATTATCCATGTGCATCTCCTCTTTTCTCCTCTCTCCCTGCTATCCATGTGCATCTCCTCCTGTCTTCCCTCCCCTCCTGGGGAACTGGGTTCAATTCCCACTGCAGCTCCTTGTGACTGTGGGCAAGTCACTTAACCCTCCATTGCTCCAGGTACAAAATAAGTACCTGTATACATGTAAACCACTTTGAACGTAGTTTGCAAAATACCACGGAAAGGTGGTATATCAAGTCCCCTTTCCCTTTCCCTCTTGATGACTATGGGCTGTTTGAAGGAATTATGTAGTTGTTTGTGAAACAATGTCATCAATAAAACAGATTGAAACATAAAGGCATTCCAGCAATTTTATGTACATCTTTATGCTCTAGGGTCGTATTGTTTAGAGAGTAGGGATGTTTTTTTTCCACTCCTTGACTTTATCACAGATCACACCAGATCAATTAGATTACCTTAAATGGGATGTTGGAGGGGATGAGATATTTGCAGTTATTAAAAATCTCAAGCTGGTGAAGGCCCCAGGACCAGATGGTCCAGGAGCAGAATATTATAAATTTTACAAGATCAAGTGAGTGGTCATCTGGCCTGTATGGAGATGGCATCAGTCCATTATAGAAGTTTTGTGCAGAATCAAAATCATGCTTATGTTGTAGGTTCTCCCCAAGCCTGAAAGAGATAAGGAGGCCTTGGGCTCGTACAGGCCCATTTCCTTACTGAACTAAGATCAGAAAATATTAACCACAGTCCTGGCAAATTGACTAAATCATATTATTCCAGATCTTATCTATGAGGATCATGTAGGATTCGTGCCGGGTAGATACTCCTCAACATCTGCTTAAGGTACTAGCTACTCTACAAGCAAGACATAGTGACCCTGAAAAACATCATCCTAGCCAGTCTAGATGTCAGAAAGGCTTTTGATAAGATAACTTGGAACTATCTAACCTGGGTATTACCTCAATATGGAATTACGGGGTTCTTTGTGGAGTGGGTTAGGACCATATATTGTCAACCAGTGGCACAAATTCTGGTGAATGGACAGATGTCCTCTTCATTTGTGCTGAACTGGGGCACCAGGCAGGGCTGCCCCCGTCCTCATTTCTATTTATACTATCTTTAGAGCCCTTAGCCATAAAAATTAGAACTGCATCAAATATCCAAAGGGTCCTGGTAGGAGGACAGAAATTTTATATTAGCATGTTATTATATGTAAGCAGTGCAAAAGACTTGTTCAATTAATTGAACAATTTGGTAAGTTTTCTGGTGTGAAAATCAACTATGACAAGTTGGAGGCCTTAAAAATGGCTGTCTCCTCGAACTCAGTGAATTGACTAGGCTTCCCTTTGGGATGGGCTTAGGGTATGCTTAAATATATGGGGGCATATATTGTCATTGATCATCAAGCAATATATCACATTGATCATACTAAAAAGATAGATCAGATTAAAGTTTTGGGTGAACAGTGGAATGACCTCCCCCTCTCATTGTTTGGGCAGGTGGTAGTTGTTAAAATGGTGATCATTCCACAGCTCTTATATATCATGGAAACCTTGCCAATTTGGATAAAACTTTCAGATGAAAAGCATTATAAGAGCATAATTCGTAAGTTGATATGGTGGGCAAAGGGAGCTCGCATCGGTCATGCTAAGCTCATGCTGCCTAAAGAAAAAGAGGGTTTAAAATTTCCAGATCTTAGATCTTATAATGTTGCAGCAGTCGTGTTCTAGATTTATGGGGGTCAAAGGCCTCGGGCAAAGTTCGCACCTAAGGCCTTCTTTGAGGAGTGGTGTAGACCTTTCACTTTCATAAATCTACTGCACACTCAACCTTTTTTTAGGTCACAACAGTGGGCTTGGAGATGGTGGAGGATTTAGATTGGGTGGCATGTGAGGATGTCCCCATTTATTCAGTTTTATTGGCAACCCATCCTTTTCACCTAGCATGGACTCCTCAAACTTCAGGGTTTGGTTTGAAAGAGGATGCAGAAATGTGGGTGCCTTCACCATGGTGAATAAGGGACAACTTCTCTTATTTTGGTCAAGTGAGGAAATGCTGGGCTCTAACTAACTCATTTTTTTGCAGTACTTACAGGCTAGGCATTACAGTGCACAGCTCGGTAGGTCACAGCACACGTTGCTGAACTGGACTGATTCAGATAGGAAAATTTTAAGGGATTCCCACAAAACAAATACACTATTGAATGGGTAGAGTATAGTAAGAGGCAGGGCAAATACAACTCTTGTTAAACAATTGGCACTAGATTGGACAAGGGATATAGGAGAAGATATTTCTCCTGATGAACTTAAGATGATACCTTTTTTATTGGACATAACTTAATACATTTCTTGATTAGCTTTCGAAGGTTGCCCTTCTTCGTCAGATCGGAAATAAGCAAATGTCATCTTATTTTCTTTTCCATGTTTTATTTTGTTTGATTTCTATTGATAACTTTAAGAGTGGACTAACACGGCTACCACACTCCTCTACTCCAGATGAACTTGAATTCCTATTTGTGCAACTGTGATCTAGAGTCAAGAGAACAGACTTACAAGAAATTCAATTTAAACTTTTGCATAGATCTTGTATCACTAAAGCAAAGGCCGTGAGACTCCACCTTTGGCAGGATGATGCATGTGACAGATCTGTGGTTGGCAGAGGGATCTGAATCCACAGTTTTTTAGAATGCCATAAATTGAAGGACCTATGGGGAGGGGCCCTGAAAGCCATAGAAACTATTGTTGGTTCAGTCACGTGGAGCTATTCCTTATTACTGCTGATTAAAAATCTGAACTTAAGATATTTGGGGGTGCATGATATGGGAATTTGATTTATTCGCCTGGGTGTTTTGCTTTTGTTAACGGTGGTTCTGAAGCACTGGGTGGAGGATAACCCTCCTAGATATCATTTGAATATCATTTCCTTTTGAGCATGGGCAAACTAGGTTTCAGTGCTGTTCCAGCAGTATGGTTTCCAAACTGGGAGGGGCTAAACACCATATAAGGAAACTCCTTATATGATACTTAGCCCCTACCAGTGCATCCCAGGATGTAACGGGCAGAGGCTGGGTGCTGCCATTTTGAGAAGGCAGGCCCAGAAGAAGTGTTGCTCCTGCCTTCCTGCCTCCAACTCTAGAGGGGGAGGGGAGAGCGTCACTAGACCACCAGGGACTCTTGGTTCCTGGCGGGGAGCCAGTGACGTTCCTAGGGTGGCTGACACCTGGGGCGGATCGCAGATGCACCCCCCCCCCGGGTGCAGCGCGACCCCCCCTCCCCCCCGGCGAAAGGACACCCCCTCTCCCCTGGTGAAAGGACACCCCCCGGGTGCATTTTTACCTGCTGGGGGGGGGGGGGGGCTGCGCGCCTGTCAACCTCGTTCGTTCCATGCTCCCTCTGCCCCAGAACCTGTTCCGGGGCAGAGGGAGCACGGAACGAGCGGAGCCGACAGGCGCACAGCACCCCCCCCCAGTGGCGTGCACCCGGGGTGGACCACCCCCACTGCCCCCCCCTTGGTACGCCACTGCTGGGAGCGCTGGGGGTTTGTGAGGGGGTCGACTGGACCACCAAGGATTTTTTTGCTTGGGTTGATTTGGGTTCACTAGACCACCAGGGATTTTTTTGCTTGAGGGGGGTACGGGGTCCACTGGACCACTAGGGAAGTTTTCAAAGGTCTTTGGGGGGGGGGGCGTCACATTGGGGATCCATGAGCACCTACCATGGGGAGCAGGACAGGTCAAGACCTGCTGAAAAAGTTTGCATGTTAAAATGTAGGCGCTCAGGTCTGTGCATTGCTTGGAATGCTCATTTTAATACTAATGAGTTTGTTGCAATGCATTTGCATAGAGTTATCGTTAGCTGCTAAGGGGAATGGTAGGTATGCAGAACCCCTTTGTGCATTGCATGCTAAATAACATTTGCTTTAGACAGGCTACAACCAGTCTAAAGCAAACGTTCCATCATGGTAAGCTTTGTGCATCAGGCCCTCAGTGACAAAGTAGTGTAAACATAGGCTTGTCATAAGAGGCCTAAGGTAAGGCTTTGTAACCTAGGGAGAGGCCTCTGGAAAGCCCAGTTCACAGCTTATGTGGACCCAATTTTTGCTGATAAAAGCAGGTTTGTTCCATTCTGCATCGGGACCTCAGGAGGATCCGAACCGCCTTTAGCTGCTAGTCCTGCACTAACAGCTACCGCTTGGCAAGCGAAGCACCAGCATCTGTTTCCCTCACCCCCAGTAATGGTACTGCTGCGGAAGGTGACCCAGTGCGGCTCAACTCGTCCAGATGGGGGAACTGCACCAAACAGCTGTAGCACTGCCATCTCTGCCCCCTCAGGGCTCAGTACCGGCACTCAGGGGGAGGTATCTCAAAGCTCTTCAGCAGCACTATCTCCCTCCCCCCATGGCCCAGTACCGGCATCGCTGGGGGATGTGTACTGAAGCTCTGTGGCAATACCATCTCCTTCCCTCCAGGGCCCAGTAATGACATCGCCAGGGAGATTTCCCAAAGCTCCTTGGCAACAATCTCCTCCCCACCCCCCCAGAGCCCTGTACTGATAGTGTCCCAAACCTCCACTGCACCGCTATCTCCATTCATCCAGGCCCCAGTTTCAGCATAGCTGGGGAAGGTGATGCACTCTTGCAAGGATGGGCTTACATGATGCAAGGTGTCCACCCTCAGCGCACACTTGCACAACCACCTTGCTGACACACCCTGTTTGGTGGAAGGTCAAAGATGCTGTATCAAGAATTAAAGATATCTCTCTACAGTTTGAGAACTTCCCATTCATTCTCAGGAATAGACCTCCCAGCACAAGAAGTTTGCATGGCCCAGTTACAGGACCCTCTTATACCAGGTCATCCTTGCAACATTCAGGCAGTAGAACTACTGTCAGTGACATGACACAACTCCAGGTAGCGTAAACAAGCAGTTATCTTCCAGCTCCCCTCCCTCAAAATTAATCCTTCCTGTTGACTTGCTTCTGATCAGAGGGGGCTCCACCGCTTCATCCAAGCATTGCAGGATATCAGAACGATCAGATGGGGCCTCAGCATCCTTTCCATAGGATATTGCCTTTTTCAAGACGCACCACCATATACCCATTTGGGCAGCAGAGCTCAACAGCTTAATCCAGAACATTATGGTGACAGAAGTTCCACCCAAACAAACAAAATTGCCCAGGAGAAGCCTTGGATCCATCCGAGATATTCACCACCTCTAAAGAGAGCAGTTTAGAATGGCCACCCTTGCGATCTGCCTGCCTCTGCTCCAGCACAACAATTGGCTTGCCTCCTTCGACATCAAGGACACTTACACCTACATTACATGTAGTAACTTAGTAGATGATGGCAGATAAAGATCTGTATGGTCTATCCAGTCTGCCCAACAAGATAAACTCATTATATAAGGTATAATGTGATACTTCATATGTGTACCTGATCTTATTTATTTATTTATTTATTGCTTTTGTATCCCACATTTTCCCACCTATTTGCAGGCTCAATGTGGCTTACATAATTTTGTTAACATTGTCATTACAGGATAACAGATACATTTAGTTTTGTGCAGAGATTAAGTAAGGGAAGAAAGAAGAAGGAAGGGAGTGATTAGGGTAATTATAGAAGGTGAGCTTTCTTAACTGATTGGGTTGGTGAGGTGGATTAGTGTGGCCATAGGTTCTCATTGTAGGCCTTGTTGAAGAGATATGTCTTCAGAGATTTGCGAAAGATAGTGGTTTCGTCGATTGTTCTCAGGTCTGTGGGCAATGCATTCCATAATTGCGTGCTTATGTAAGAGAAGGTAGTGGCATGCATCAGCTTGTATTTTAGTCCTTTACAACTGGGGAAGTGTAGGTTGAGAAATTTGCGGGATGATCTTGTGGCATTTCTTGGAGGTAGGTCCACAAGGTTTAGCATGTAGATTGGGGCGTCTGCGTGAATGATTTTGTGTACAATCGTGCAGATCTTGAACGTAATGCATTCCCTCAGTGGGAGCCAGTGGAGCTTCTCTCTTAAGGGTTTTGCACTTTCATATTTAGTTTTTCCAAATATGAGTCTGATGACAGTATTCTGGGCAGTTTGGAGTTTTTTTATAGTCTGTTCTTTGCAGCCCGCTTATAGTGCGTTGCAGTAATCCAGATGACTTATTACCATTGACTGTACCAGGGTATGGAAGATGTATCTCGGGAAGAAAGGTTTTACTCTTAAGTTTCCACATGGAGTAGAACATCTTTTTCGTGGTGTTTTTCACGTGGGCATCGAGAGTGAAGTTTCGATCAATGGTGACTCCAAGAATTTTCAAGTTTTGTGAGACAGGAAGTGAACAGTATGGTGTGATTATGGTGGAGAAGTTTTTTGTGTTATGTTGTGAGGTGAGTACAAAACATTGTGTTTTTTTCTGCGTTAAGTTTTAGTTGGAATGCATCTGCCCAGGTGTGCATTATTTGGAGGCTTTGGTTGATCTCGTTGGTGATTTCATTTAGATCATGTGTGAACGGGATGTAAATTGTGACGTCATCTGCATATATGTAGGGGTTGAGGTTTTGATTGGCTAGCAGTTTGGCTAAAGGTATCATCATCAGGTTGAATAAGGTTGGCGAGAGGGGGGATCCTTGGGGGACTCCACATTCAGATATCCATGGGGGTGATCTGTCTGCGTTCGTTGTTACTTGGTATGATCTTGTGGTCAGGAATCCTTTGAACCATTTGAGAACTGTGCCTCCTATTCCGAAGTATTCTAGTATATCAAACATATAAATGGCGAGTGACCGACTCACTCGCAAATGCGCAGTAGAGACTTCCCTCTCTGTCCCGCCCCCGCGTCAATACGTGATGACGGGGGGGGGGGGGCGGGACAGAGAGGGAAACTGCGCCGCCGAGGTTGCTACCGCTCCCCCCCCCCACTCGGAGTCGCCGCCGCCACCCCTCCACCCGGCCCGGGCCCTCTCTTCCCTTCTGAACTTACACATCCATTCGCCGAACGCAGCAACGCACATCAGCTGAGCTGCAGTGAGCCCTTCCTTCTTTGCCTGTGGCCCCGCCCTCCTGTGACGTAACGTCAGCAAGGGCGGGACACACACAGGCAGAGAAGGAAGGGGCAGCTCAGCTGATGTGCGTTGCTGCGTTCGGCGAATGGATGTGTAAGTTCAGAAGTGAAGAGAGGGCCCGGGCCAGGTGGAGGGGTGGCGGCGGCGACTTCGGGGGGGGGGGGGGGGAGCGGTGGCGACTTCGGGGGGGGGGGGAGGGGAGCGATGGTGACCGCGGGGGGAGGAAAACCTCAATGCCAGCCCGTTTTTACGGGCTCAACGGCTAGTGTAATAATATTTCATGATTAACCATGTCAAAGGCACTGGACATGTCGAATTGTAGGAGGAGTATGTTGTTACCAGTTGCAATTGCTTGTTTAAATGAGTTCAGTGCGGACACTAGAACAGTTTCAGTGCTGTGATTTGACTGAAATCCTGATTGAGACTCGTGCAGAATTGAGTGTTTATTTAGGTATTCAGTAAGTTGTTTCGTCACTATGCCTTCCACGAGTTTGGTTATGAGTGGAATAGATGCTACTGGGCGATAATTGGTTAGGTCCATTGTGCTTTTCTTAGCATCTTTCGGTAGCGGAGTAAGTAGGATGTTTCCTTTATCCGTGGGAAAGAGCCCATTTTGAAGCCTGTGATTTACGTGGTTCTGGTTTTACTTCTCAGTTAACGGTGGTGCCACCTAATCTCCGCTAAGCTTCTCTGGATCCATTCCTTCTAAACAGGATTCCTTTGGGTTTATCCCATGCATTTTTGAATTCCATTACCGTTTTTATCTCCACCACCTCCCATGGGAGGGCATTCCAGATATCTACCACCCTGTCAGTTAAAAAATACTTCTGACTTATTCTTGTCGGCCTCTCCATCATTGGAGATATCTTATGTTTACATTACTGTGTCACCATTACCAATTACCTAAGTGCTTCCCAGGTTGGTCCCAAGGTCTAATGTCTCGTTGTTGCAGTGAACCTGCAGAGTTGGGGACTTTCTATCTGGATAATTGACTCTTCTCTGCTCTGTCCGGAGACATCTTGCAAACCACTATACATTTTTTTCTTAATACCCTGCAGATGCTGAGCTTCGTCATCAACCACAGCATACTGAACCTCACACCAGTACACTCCCTAGTTACAACATCAGAAATAGCTTACCTGCCAGACAGCAGACAGGTGGAAATTTCTCAGTGCAGCAGCTGTCTCTGTGTAGTTGTACAACCACAGCACGCAGCATCCTTAACCTCCTATGCCACATGTCAGACTTTGTATATGACTGCTCTAGTGCCTCAAATGGTTTTGCAAACAGAAGACAAAGTCCCTCTGGCCCTTCGCAGCTCCCCGTGGTTTCCTCAGGAACACAATCTCCATATCACTTAATGAGCTCCGAGCAGTGTACAGCATCCTCCAAGCCTTCACCCTGTGGATTTGGTACATGATAGTGCTCATTAGAATGGGCAACCAGGTGGCCCTGCTTTAATTGGGCTCCCTGTGTTTGTATTTATGCTGGGAGGCCACCCGCATCTGGCAGTTTGCCATTGCCATTCCAGCCATCTTTACAGCCATGTACCTTTCAGACTAGAAAACTTTCACATTGCTACCATTCCAGTCATGTACCTTCCAGGCCAGAGATATCAGATTATGGACTCCTTCAGTCATCTGACAACTTTGCAGCAAGTGGAGATCTTCTCATATAACATATATCAGGAGCTCTGGACAATGCCAGGTGTGCTTTCTCCTGAATGGCTCAAGATGCATCTACCTTCCCCAGGGGAGGTCACACCTTCTCTACACTTTCCCATTCTTTCCTTCATTTCCCAAATCTGCCAGAAAGATATGACATGACTCTGCCCATGTCATTTTGATCACACCGCAGTGGCTTCGGGGCAAGCCTTTGCCACAGCACCCACAGACCTATCATGTCCGCCACCCCACCCTCACCAGTCTGGCTCTGACAGCAGAAAGATTGAGTTCCATCTCATAGACTGCATTCCAGTTACACAAGGAGTGAAGTCGATTCCCTTCATATTGGAGACACTGAGCACCATGAAATCTTACCTTTTTTTTTTTTTTTTAAATGGACTTATTTAATTCTCTGGGCCCAATTATACTGATGTGTCTCATCTACCTGTTGCATCTTGCGACTCCAGGCTAAGGTCGCTTCCATATACCTAAATCTCCCTGCAGTCTCTGCCTACCATGAGCATATTCATGACAGCACCATCTCGATGCAACCCCCCCCCCCCCCCCCCCCCCCCAATTTCTGGATTCCTGAGATGACTCCTCAAGGTCCCCCCATCCCCACTCCTGCTATATGATCTAACACCATCTTGGATGCTCTGATGAAGGAACCTTTCAAGTCTCTAGGCCTCATTCAGTCAATTTACTTTGCTTTCACCATGGTGTTTCTCACTGCAGGCCCTAGTCACCTGTGCTCCACATCTGCAATTTTTAAACAACAAAGAGGCATATTTTCAAAGCACTTAGCCTTCCAAAGTTCCATAGGTTTCTTTTGGAGTGCAACCAAGTTTCAACCACAGATCACCATCTTCCACATCACCCAAGCAATCGTTCTTCTATCCTGATAAGTACGTAAGTATTGCCATACTGGGAAAGACCAAAGGCCCATCAAGCCCAGCATCCTAACAGTGGCCAATCCAGGTCACAAATACCTGGCAAGATCCCAAAAAAGTACAAAACATTTTATGCTGCTTATCTCAGAAATAGTGGATTTTTCCCAAGTCCATTTAATAATGGTCTATGGACTTTTTCTTTAGGAAGCAGTCCAAACCTTTTTTTAAACTCTGCTAAGCTTAAACGCCTTTACCACATTCTCTGGCAACAAATTCCAGAGTTTAATTACACATTGAGTGAAGAAAACTTTTCTACGATTCGTTTTAAATTTACTACATTGTAGCTTCATCGCATGCCCCCTAGTCCTAGTATTTTTGGAAAGCATAAACAGACGCTTCACATCTACCTGTTCAACTCCACTCATTATTTTATAAACCTCTATCATATATCCCCTCAGCCGCCTTTTCTCCAAGCTGAAGAGCTCTAGCCACTTTAGCCTTTCCTCATAGGGAAGTTGTCCCATCCCCTTTACCATTTTTGTTGCCCTTCTCTGCACCTTTTCAAATTCCACTCTATCTTTTTTTAGATGCGGCAACCAGAATTGAACACAATATTCAAGGTGTGGTCGCACCATGGAGTGATACAAAGGCATTATAACATCCTCATTTTTATTTTCCATTCCTTTCCTAATAATACCTAACATTCTATTTGCTTTCTTAGCCGCAGCAGCACACTGAGCAGAAGGTTTCAACGTATCATCAACGACGACACCTAGATCCCTTTCTTGGTCTGTGACTCCTAACGTGGAACCTTGCAAGACGTAGCTATAATTTGGGTTCCTCTTTCCCACATGCATCACTTTGCACTTGCACACATTAAACGTCATCTGCCAGTTAGACGCCCAGTCTCGTAAGGTCCTCTTTTAATTTTTCACAATCCTGTTGCGAGTTAACGACTTTGAATAACTTTGTGTCATCAGCAAATTTAATTACCTCACTAGTTACTCCCATCTCTAGGTCATTTATAAATATATTAAAAAGCAGCAGTCCCAGCACAGACCCCTGGGGAACCCCACTAACTACCCTCCTCCATTGAGAATACTGTGTAGTCCTTACCTCAGTAGCCATTATCTAGCCTAAAGCAGCAAAATTACCAACTACACAGACTTTGAACTGTGGAAGGGAAGTGCTTATATTTTAAAAGGATTAGTCTCATATTGACTGTATAGACACTGCTACAACAGAAGAACAAAGCAGAGGGTGCTGTGGACTTTTGAAAAATATCCACAGCGGTGAACTGTGTAGATCCCGCATAATTGATTGGACAGTGGGTAGTAGTGATTTGAGGTTGAAGGAACTATAAAACAAATGAGATGAAGAGAGTGATTAGGAATGGGTGTGAGGGCGGATGGAAGGAGTGCTGAGGCTTAAGGGTTTGGTATTGTAATGTTGTTTGGACGTACACAAAAGACAATTAAATGAGTTGAAAAGAAGTATATTTTGACATGGAGTGCTTTGTAAATTGTTAATGTTAGAATTGTAGCACTACGGATACATGTAGTAGTCCTCTGTTTTGTACAGATAGATTATCCAGACAGTACCAGGTTATCTGGTTAGTTGTGACAGTCACACAGCTAACTGGATAACGTTAAGGCAGTAGAAAAACTATCATAACTTTACCCAGTTAACAGTTTAAATATCACCACTAACCAGATATCACTTATGTGGCAGATGGACCCCACTGGTGCATCCCAGGATGCACAATGTAGGACAAAGTGCCAACATTTTGAAAATGACAGCATTGGAGATCCTGTCTCATTTAAGGTGCAGGGTCTGTTGGAGACCTAAGCAAGAGGTGAGGGTTTCAATAGACTGCAGAAAAAACACAGTGGTAATGACCACTGGAAAGTTGTGTCTCTGTGCTAATGATTGTTCAGATTATGCTTCTATGGTAATAACTCACTTGGCAAAAGTCTTTCATAACTGTGCAGACATATAAGACAATCGAACTAGGACTCCTGATGAAGGCTTTAATGCCAAAACACAGCATGTGTTGAGTCCCATTGCCTGTGTACAAAGAACATATGCTAATTACGCACCACTCATTGTTCAATAAAGATCACCTTTTGATGAATTCCTGGTCCACCTGTTTGGTCATTCCCACTATGTTTTTTTCTGCATTTGAACTATTTTATTGGTATTAGTGGGCTATAAAGGAGCTAACTGTAACTGATGTGTGGATCTACCTTGGTTTTTCTCCTTTTATGGGTTTCAATAAAATACCAGGGAATTTTTTGGAAGTGGAGTGAGGAAGACTACTAAACTACCAGTACAGCCTTTTATTTAATATTGGGGGAATGAGGGGGTCAGGTCAGATGGGGGGGGGGGGGGACACTAGACTACCAGGGCAAATTTTGTTTTTTTTTATATCGGGGAAGTGGGGTTGGGTTGGGAGGGGCCATTGGGACCATTGCAGAAAGCAGTATAAGTCAGGTGGTGGGTTGGGTGGGGAGGGGCCATTGGGACTATTGCAGAAAGCAGTACAAGTCAGGTGGTAAGGTTGGAATGAGAGAGGGGATGCCACTAGACACCTGTTCCTCTCAACCAGCCCTTCTATGCTGCCCTTATAAGGAAACATGACACCTAGTGGTGCCATTTTTCTCAAGGCACTGGACTGGGCAGGAGCAACTAGGCTTTGCTTCTGCCCAAAGACCACCACGAACCATGACTGCTTTTAAAGTAGCCCCTGTGGGGCTAGAATTATGGGGAGGTGGGAGAGGGATGGTCTCGAGCTTGAGGTGGGGGGTTACTGCTGGGGGGGGAGTCTTTAGCCTGGGGAGGGGGTCGACTGCCGGGTGGATCTTGAGCTGAGGGGAGGCACAGCCCTGCTGACCTGGGAGCATCTGGCTATGGTTTTGTGGCCCAATGCTCCTGGGTGGTGAAATAACCCCAGCAAAAAAGGTATCATTGCAAGTCAAATTACGGTATTTGCCTAGAAATGAGTGCATATTTTGCATCTCATTGCCGCCTAACCCACGGTGACTTAAATATCGCCGTGGTATTTTTAGTCAAGCAGCTTTAGGGCCATTTATAAATCACGTTAAGGGCCAAATAACGCAACTTAAGACCCTAATGCAGCTTGATGAATTCCCCCCTTGGAGTCATGAAAAAGTCATGAGAAAGATCTAGACGTTATCACGGACAATGCATTTAAATCCTCTGCTCAGCAGCAGCAATGCATTGAAATCTGCTTAGTGTGCAGCAGCATTTGTCAAAAAGGCAAGCAGAATGTTAAGAGTTATTAGGAAGGAAAGAATATCATAGTGACTCCATAGTGCACCTGCACCTTGAGTATTGTGTGCAGTCTTGACCATTGCATCTCAAAAGATTAGCAGAATTATGTTCATAAACTAGGAGCTCTGATTTACAACAATTTAATGTAAAATGTACAGTGGTTTCAAAGTGAAAATGTTTATTTGATTGTATGCACCAAGCGAGAACCCTAGCTGAAGCTAGAGCAGTTTTGCCAGAGATACGGCAGGAAGCCCCCCCCCCCCCCCCCCGGAGACTCCGGGGAAAGCCAGCAGAGACAGAGCCCAGACATCCCACTCGAAATGGCAACGAGTGGGCAAAGGACACGAGAGGCTACAATGTCAGCAGTCAGGGCGGTAGAACGAGAGGACATGATATGAGAGTGAAGGGGGGCAGACTCAAGAAAAATGTCAGGAAGTATTTTTTCACGGAGAGAGTGGTAGATACTTGGAATGCCCTCCCACGGGAGGTGATGGAGATGAAAACGGTAGCGGAATTCAAGCATGCGTGGATAAACATAAAGGAATCCTGTGCAGAAGGAATGGATCCTCGGAAGCTTAGCCGAGATTGGGAGGCGGGGCTGGTGTTTGGGTGGTGGGGACTAGTTCTGGGCAAGACTTCTACGGTCTGTGTCCTGAAAATGGCAGATACAAATCAAGGTAAGGTATACACAAGAAGTAGCACATATGAGTTTATCTTGTTGGGCAGACTAGATGGACCGTGCAGGTCTTTTTCTGCCGTCATCTACTATGTTACTATGTTACATAAATACCTATGGCTTCATCAAACAGTATGAGTATTTTTTGTATGGCATGAGAAACCTTTGTATACATACTATTCAAGTCATAGACAAATGGCCTTTTAAAATAATGCCAGGGTAACTCCTGTTGTAGCTGTTTTCATGTTCTGCTTTATGATTGTTAGGTTGCCTTTGATTGTTGTGAATTAATGTTTAATGACCGTCATAACTTTTTTTCTAATAAATTATTTAAATTGACCTGGAACAGGGAATACTTATTGAACCTCTCTCTCTCTCTTTTTTTTTTCCTTTTTTTAAGGTGGTACCTTGAAAAATTTGAAAACTACCCAAAGAGGCGAAACATCTTGGTTCCCTATCTATATTAACTGGTACTTTCAAATTTGACAAAGCTAATGGAAAAACATATTACTGTAATGTACATTCCTCCGAGATCAAGCAAGACAGAGGGGCATTTTCGAAAGAAACGTCTGCCAGAATGTAGACGTTTTACAAAGACGCCCAAATTCCGAAGTGGGGAGAGGGTCATTTTCGAAAAAGTTGATGTCCATCTTTTGTGTTCGAAAATACCATGGATGTCCCACGATTTGGACGGTTTGCGATTTGGCCATCTTTGATTTTTGGCCATTTTTGAAAAAACGACATCCAAGTCTAAAATGGCCAAAGTCAAGCCATTGGAACATGGGAGGAGCCAGCATTTTTAGTAGACTGGTCCCCCTGACATGCCAGGACAGCAATTGGGCACTGCAGTGGACTTAATAAAATGCTCCCAGGTACACAGGTCCCTTACCTTCTGTGCTGAGCCACCAAAACCCATACAGGTGAAGGGGGCACCTACATGTGGGTACAGTGGGTTTCTGGTGGGCTTTGGAGGACTCACAGTTTCCTGCACAAGTGGGGGTATGGGCCTGGGTCCACCTGTCTGAAGTGTACTAAACTACTCCAGGAACCTGCATGCTGCTGTCATGGACCTGAGTATGACATCTGAAGCTGGCAAGTAATGTTCTTCAACACAATTTTAGGGGGTGGGAGGGGGTTAGTGACCACTGGGGGAGTAAGGAGAGGTCATCCCCGATTCTCTCGAGTTGTCATCTGGTCATTTGGGGCACCTTTTTGTTCCTTATTCATAAGAAAAACAGGTCTAGCTCAAAATGTCCAAGTTTTAGTGCTGGACGTTTTTGCTTTGTTCTATTATGGTTCAAAGACGTCCAAGTCTTAGGAACGCCCAAGACCCGCCTTGAATATGTCCCCGATACACCCCTTTGAGATTTGGACGTCCTTCTGACAGACTTCTGAGTCCAAAATACGGTTTTGATTATACCGATTTGGACGTTTCTGTGAGATGAACGTCCAAATGCCGATTTATGTCACTTTTTGGACATCCATCTCTTTTGAAAATGAGCCTGATAGTTTATCACACAAAGGTTGCTGTCATCTATGGAGCCCTGGTACGGACACTGCCCAACATACTGATTATTCCAGAAGCCTTGGTAGGCCAGACTGCACATGTGCACATGCCTTCCTACCCACCTGTCTTGCGTGGGACCCACAGTTTCTCTTCATCCGTGGAGCGGTTCAGACATGTTGTGCTGTTCTCTCTATAGAGAGATTTTTTTTTCTCCTTGCCTTCCTGCTCATTAGTAGCACGACAAAACCTTGTATTTCACTTTTTTTTTTTGACTCTTTGAAGCTTTTCTTAATTTTTGCCTGAGCTCCCAGCTGGGTTTTGCGGGGTTTAAAATTTTTTTTTCTACTTATTTTATTTTTACAATTGAGCTGTTTAATTTTGCCACAGCTATTTTCCAATCATATCTCAGAATCTTTCCAGTGGGTTTAAATGGTGCACAGACTCTTCTAGGACCATGTCTGTGATTGGACCACATGATATGTGCCCAGGAGCGGACTGACTGGGCAGTGCCCGAGGGACCAGGGCAATAGGGGGCCGAGCACTTCCTGCCCATGTGTCCAAAATCCCTCTCTTCCCTCCATCCCCAGGTCCGGGACTTCCCTCTCTCGTTCCACAGTCTGGCATCTCCCATCTCCAAACCCCCATACAGACATAAAGTGTCCCCTTTCCTCCATGCAGGGGCATCGGCAGCTACATAAGCCATCTGCTGCTGATGCCAGAACTTCTCTCTGCCGTGGTACACCCTTCTGAAAGCAGGAAGTTACGTTAGAAGAGGGCGGGCTCCGAGCTGCATCAGAGAGAAGTTTTGGCATTGGTGGCAAACAGCCTATGTAACTGCCGGTGTCCCTGCATGGAGAAAAGGATGCTTTGACATACACAGGGGGTGGTTCAGAGACAGGGGATATACTGGAGCGCAGGATGGGAAGGGATGAGAGTGAGGGGGTGCGCTGGACCCAGGAACAGAGGGGAAGAGGGGGAGATATTGGCCTTAGGAGCTGTTGTTGGATCCAGGTTTGAAGGTAAGGAGAAAGGTGCTAGACCCTAGAGAAGGAGGGGACAGAGATGTTGAACCCAGAGGGGAGATGGTGGACCAAAGGGAGGGGCAGAGATGATGGCGTCAGGGGGGGGGGATGAGGTGGACAAAGATGGTAGACTGGGGAGGGGAAGGGAGGGCGGCAAAGATGATGGACCTGTGGGGATGGGAGAAAGAGATGTTGGATCTAGGGGTTTGAGGGAGAAAGAGGGAAAGATATTGTTTTTTGTGGAATGGAAGGGAAGAGATGTTAGACTGGGGTGGGAAGGGAGCAATGTAGGACCCGGAGGCAGAGGGAAGAGAGAGGGAGAGATGTGGGACCTAGAGGCAGAGGGGAGGTTTATATTATTTACAATGTGCTTGGTAGTAGAGAGATTGATGTTGCAATTGCTCAGGCGACATGAAAATCAGAATTTTTTTAATATGGTGTCTTCCATGGAGGAATTTTCTAGTTGTGAACTGCTTCTGTTGTTTGGGGTGGGGGGTGGGGGGGGGGGTGGAGTTGGATTTTTGTGGATGCATAGCATGTTACATTTAATTCATAAGAACTGCTGTGTTGTGTCAGACCAATGGGGTGTGAGGAGCACATATGTGGACATATGTGAGCATTGTCCGTCAGATGTGTTTCAACTGAAAAAAGGTTAAGAACAAATGTCCCAGAGCTTCAGGCGCATTTAGAAAGCAAAACATGCACCTTATTCCAAAAGTTTACCCCAGATGCACTGCTACCATGATTTAATGACTGTATATTTCTACATTAGGGTTTGTCTAAAGTGAGTTGAAATATTACAAAAGATGCCGAACCAGTAGTCTCTATCGGATGGGATGTTTGGGGGGGGGGGGGGGTATGATCCTTATTGCCTGAGGGCCTAGATTCCTGTCAGTCCACCCTTGCATGTGCCTATCTTGTCTGGGTCCTGACCATATGTCTTGTCATTGATCTCTTTGTGCCCAAATGCAGAAGAGAAATCAGAAAAGTCAAGAGGCCCTGAGCGGAGAGAATTTTTGGCTCACCAAATTTCATTCCATCAACATTGGCATTGAAGGCATCGGTCCCCATGGCTTCTGGAGACATATCCACAATGAGAAGGTCTCCTCTCTGAGAAACATTGGCACATGAGAACCACTCCCCTCAATGGAAGCCTTGCAGATGTGCCATTCTCCCTGAGGCTGGGACCCCATCTCCAGTTTGTCTCCAACATCTTCATAGACTGTCTCCACACCAGTTCCAGCTCTGCCTTTACCATGCCTGCCCTGAGGAGTGCTTCCGGTCATGGTATAGGGAGGAGCTGGAGCGCAGCCCAGCTCAGCGTGATGCAAGGCATCAAGGGCATCAGTGCTGCTGCTGCAGCCTATCCTGGAGACTCATGCTTTGCCTGTTTGCTGTTCATCAATACCAGTGCCTCACCGAGTGCTGGAGCCAGCACCAACCAATGCAGTGCTCCTTTCCAGCTTATTGGGGGAGGAAGCAACTCTGGAGTCCAGGACTAGACTGGTACCTTGGCGCTCTTGCCCAGAGCCTGGCAGTATGCTCAGTAGACTGAGGCAGGTACTCTGGCATCCCATGAGGTGTATTTCGCCTGCATTGGAACACTTCTGGGGGGTCTGAGATCCTCTCCAGCACAAGAAAGCAGAAAGTCTCCCTGTGAGGAGCTCTCTTTTGCCAGCTGTTTGAGGGGAAATGGTAGACATCATTTCATTTAAGTTGGAGGTCAGGGTGAGCCCAGGGCTGAGATGTTGGACAGCCTTGACTATGATTCCCCTCCTAAGGAAGCTGTGACAGTGCCTGTTCACAACATCCTTAAAAATGCATAGATGAAAAATTTGGAGACCCCACTCACTGTGCAGTTGTTCCAAAGAAGGTGGACTCTATGTATAAGGTCCATATGGCTCCCAAATTTGAGAAGCCACAGCATTCACACCATTCTATGGTGGTCAAATCCACTTTCAAAAGAGACAGAAGTTCAAGGTCCCCCATGCCTGGGCTCCCCCAGGCAGGGATGCTTGCACTTTGGAGTCTTTTGGGAAGAAAGTGTTTTGCATCTTGATGCTCATTACCTATATCATTGAGCATTTACTTGAAGAACTTGGTAGGCAGTGTGCTCAAGTTTGCAGACACTCTCCCACTGAAGCAGGCCGCAGTACTTCACCTGATAGCTATGAAGCAGAAGGAATGTCCCAAACACATTGCTCGGGCCATTTTGATACTTTTGACATGGTGTGCAGACTTTCCAGACATATGTCATCCCCTACTCCTCCTTATATGCAGTGATCCTTTCGTAGGGGGTTTCTTCCTGCTTTTTACTTTGTGGATTGTACAGACTTTCCACCATAGGTATTGGTATGAGCAGACTCTCAAGCTGCATGTCTCAGACCTGGAACCAGCAGTTCAGGAAAAATTGGCGGACATCTCTTGCCGAGGAAACAATCTTTTTAGGGACAAGGTGGAGTAGGTGGTAGACCTCATAAAGAAGAGAACTGATATCATTAAGTCCCTCTCTCGGCCTGTTCTTTAAACCTCCACTTCTCTGAGGTTTTTGGACAGAAGCAGAAAGAGTACCTCAAAGGGATAGGTTCACTCTTCTTATCCTATCCTCAGCAACAGGTCCAGCCTCCTGGCTCCCATTCTCAGCAGCAGAGGCCCCAAAAGTCCCAACCAGCTCCACAGTCTAAGCAGGAGATGAGCTTTTGACTGGCTCTAGTAGAGCATAGCAGACATAAAAGGGCCCATTCCAACAGCCTACCAGTAGGAGGGAGGCTGAATTTTTTCCAAGAAAGTTGGCTCCTTGTAACCTCAGACCAGTAGGTTCTACAAATAGTCTGGGAGGGTTACACACTCAATTAGTGTCAACTTCCTATCAAGAGAGAAAACATTCAGCACCAGGTAGTGCCACAGATGAACTATCCTCTCTCTAAAGGCCCATGCGGTCAAACCTGTTCCACCAGGGGGAGAAGTGAAAGAGTTTATTTCAAGTACGTTCCTCGTGCCCAAAAAGACAGGTGGGGATCTCGAACAATTATCTGGACAAAGAAAAGTTCAGGATGAATTCCTTGGGCACTCTTCTTCCCATGATTCAGGCAAAAAATTGTCTATGCTCTCTGCCTTTAAGGGTGCTTACACATCCTAGTTATAGGAGATATCGCTGATTTCAAGTAGGGAAACACCAATACCAATGTAGCATCCTGCTATTGGCCTCGTGTCTGCACTCAGAATAGTCACAAAATGTCTAGAATAATTGCAGCAGTACCATGTAGACAAGAAGTTCATGTGTTTCCCTACCTGGATTGCCTGGCTGCTAAAGAGCACATCAAGGAAGGTGCTCATAAATCAATGATGAGAACTGTTTGGGTGTAGGAGTTATTAGGGTTCATGATCAAGTACCCCAGTTTCCACCTGCTCCCAGTACAGCAGTTGGAGTACATTGGAGGCCTGCTGGATACGATCCAGGCTCGAGCCTACCTGCTTCAGGCATGGGCAGATGCACTCATTTCCATCGACACTCAGTTCGGTGCATCCAGCAGGTCTGAGCCCATCAGATGTTGAGGTTGTCGGGCCATATGGTCTCCATAATGCACATCACATCCATGGCTCACTTCCACTTGCAAGGTGCTCAGTAGACCCTAGCTTCCCAGTGGTGTCAGGCCACGGGGAATCTAGTGAATGTCATCTCAATCACACCCTGAGCTAGCTCAGTCACTGCTCTGGTAGACAGTTCAAGCAATTTGACTCTGGGACTTCCAATATAAATTCTTCCTCTTAGAAAATGCTGACCATAGATGCATCCAGCCTGGGATGGGGTGCTCATGTAGATGGGCTTCACACCCAAGGGTGCTGGTTCGCTTAGGTGACTCAGCTTCACATCAGTCCTGAAGCTAAGGGCAATTTGGAATGCTGTAAAGGCTTTCAGAAATCAGTTGTTGAATCAAATTGTTCTAATCCAAACAGCCGATCAGGTTACTATGTACTATGCCAGCAAGCAGGGGCATATAGGCTCCCACCCCATGTGCAGGAAGTCATTAGAATGTTGTATTGTGCCTCCCACCAGGGATAGTACTCAGGTGACAAGAATCACAGTCCAGCAGCAGACTGAGCAGAGTGATGCAATCACACTAGTGGGGTTCAGTATAGTAATTGCCCACAAGATCTTCTGAGATTGGAGCACTCCCTTTGTGGTGTTTTTTGCCACTCATCTCACAACAATATTCCTCAGCACTGTTCCAGACTCAAGTCACACGACAGACTAGCATCAGATGCCCTTCTCCTACATTGGGAGGAAGGCCTCCTGTATGCATATCCTCCCATTCCTCTGATCAGGAAGACTTTGTTGAAACTCAAGCAGGAAAGATGTACCATGATCCTGTTCATGCCTTACTGGTTTAAGACAGATTTCCTCTTGTTTTGGAGCTATCCTCTGAAGATCCTTGGAGATTGGAGTGTTTTTTTTACTCTTATCAAGCAGAACAAAGGTCTCTTCTGCATCCCAACACCCAGTCCCTGGAGGTTGAGAGCATTTAATTAGCTTCCCTTCAACTGCCTGAGGGTGTCCTCCAGAATCCTGCTGGCTTCCAGGAAAGATTCCACCAAGAGGTGTTATAAGGGTGAGGCAAAAAAAAAGTAACCCCCTAGAGTTTTTTTTTGCTGTTTTCCTCAGCAATCGCTTGGAATTTCAGTATGAAATTTTAGAGCTTTATTTGTTGTTACCATCTACATTTGTGTCAAGTGGAATGAAATTATCTTTAAACACGGTGAAGTTACAGACTTTTTAGCATGACCACCCAGCAATTTTCACATGTTTAAAAATGTTGCACTGTAAAACTACCATTATTTGAAAAAAAAAAAAAAAGGGTATCAGCTTACTGTTAATGACATCACAGTGATGTAGACTTTTGTCTGGGGAGCCAATGTTGGATGCCTATCACAAGCGCCACCCAAAGCCGCAAGCAATCACCAAACTCAAGAAAGCACTGCAGGTTATCTGGAACAGCCTGCCAACGACGATTGATTGACCTTACAACAGATCTCTCTCCTCCTCCCTTGCCTCCTGTCTTCAATCTTTTCTATCATACTGAGCCTGTCCCTCTTTCAATAAAGCTGGGGGTAGATACTTTGAGCATTCACAATGACTGCAAAATCTGAGACATTGTAATTGTATCATTTGAATGACATTATTGTACTGTTGTTATATTGATCGTGAGCCTTTGTGCCTAGGCTAAGACCTAGGAAGGACCTTGGCCAAGGCCTACGGTTGACCCAAACAGACGCTACATGCTAACAAGGGCCACGAAGCCCAGCACACTCAGGAAAACCAGCAAGTACCACCAGAAAAGAGAAATAGATCACTCGTACGGGCCACAAGGCTGAACGGGAACCCACTCGTAAAGAGTCCAAGCATACGGGCCACAAGGCTGAACCAAAACCCAATCATACACTAGGGAAGGGGAAAGATCAAAGAGAGGTGTCAGAAGGGACAGGCACTCGTGCGGCACACACAGCGCTAGGCACAGACACAAAGGGAAAGACGTCAGACCAAACAGTCAGATAAAGATAATACCAGAGGGAGAGAACTCAGACAAAAGGCTACACAGTAACCCGGGTAGCAGAAGGCAGTCCCCAACAGCAGGTAAAGGGTAAGGCTTGAGTTGGAGCAAGACTACTACTAGACTCACAGGAGCAGAGCTCCACAGACACAGCAGGGAAAGGATAAGACAGACTGAAGAGAGGGACTGCTTGAATACACAAAGCAGAAAAGGACCAGAGCTGGCCAGAGAAAACTCCCAGTTAAAGTGCCAGTCTTTCCCTAAGCATTGGAGTTTCAGAGATTAATTTGCACATGCCAAGAAAAGCACTATCTTTTCTGTATGCTTTTGCCAGAGGAAGTACCAGTGATAGAGTTACAAAGGCGTTGGCTATTCTCCAAACAGGAGCAGTATTTGCTGGTAGGTGAGGCCACAGGAATTCACTCTGACTGGTCAGTGTGCTGGAAACAATGACAATTGATGCTGCTGGATGAACTGAATGTGTAACCTGTCTCTGATTTCTTTTTATGTTTCAATCTTTTTTGATTATGAACATTATATATCAAAACTGTACAAAACATCATTATATAAAAGGAAGAAATCTCACAGTCTGACAATTGTTATAACCTATGAATCTAGAGAGAGGCATCCACATTACGGGGGGTGCTATCCACAAGTGGGCTGTAAGGCCAGTGAAGGATGCAAAGCTACAGGGAGAAAGGAGGGTAGAGCAGGAGGAGTGAAAAGGACAAGGAGAGGAAGCAAGGGATAAGGGGAAGGAAGAGTTTTAGGAATCAGGAGAAAAGGCTAAGGGGAGGGGGGAATGGTGGTTTAATTAGGACCAGATACTAGAGAATGACACGGGGACCTGTGGTAACCATGGGGACAGGGACAGAGCCCATGGGGACGGGGCGGTGACAGAGACAGATCCCACAGGGTGGGGATGTCACTTTCAACTTTGAAGTCTGTTAATGACTGGACTGTCATTGATGTTTGATGCAGATGACAATATTTTTATTTTTTGGGAAAAACAAGCATACTTGTTGGCCACAGCTAGCAAAATTTGCATAGGGTATCCTGTACATCTTCTAAGAAGGCATCTTCTATTGCAGGAAGGACTGTGGAAGACGGGAGAGCTAGACTGAATCCTGAGATTGCTGATGACTTATTCATCCACAGCTTAAAAAATCATAACAGTGCTTCATAGGGCATATTTTTCCCCTGTAAGGCATATAGAACGGGTTGTATTTTGTACCCCTGGTCATTTTAATAGGGTGGATTTGGATTTCTTGGGTAGCAGAAGTCAGCTATTGTTGGGGTTGGAAGGGTAGAGGGTGGTGGTGGGAGGGTTATTGTAGCTGCTTGTTGTTATTATTGTTTTCTGTTTGTAATTTATACATAACAGTTGCACAGCATATTGTTCCTTTTATACTTTAATAAAAAGATTTAAATATAAAATCATAAGTTTTCAAGGTTTCTACAGATGAAAACAGGCCCATGGACATGGGACTGGGATTGAACCTGCAGGGATGGAGACAGTGTCTGCGGGGATGGAGACAGAGCCTGCAGGGACAGGGTGGAGACAGAAACAACCCACGGGGAAAGGTTGGCGACGGGGACAAATTTTGGCCCCATGTCATTCTCTACCAGGTACACAGTACCTTGCCAGCTAATAGATAAAAGTAGTTGGTTTAAGATTAACGTTGATTAACATGTGAGGGTGACATCTCCTGGTTTGCACGTCAGGAGGCCATTCACATTCCATGCCTAAGTAAAGTTGATGGGCTCATCCTTTGACGGAATAGGGCGAGGGACAACGGGCTTTGAGAGGCAGAAAAAAAAGTGGAGGCTAGAGGGTGCTTGGACAGCAACCCCTGGGTGGACGACATCGCAGCAAGATGGGTGACGGAAATTTGCGGCAAGACTCCACATATTGAAAGATGCAAAGAGGGCTGTGTACCTAGGTAAGCTGCAGTTTAGTAAAGGATAATGAATGTTTAAGGAATTGTGATTATGTTTAATTGAAGTTGTAATTGTGTTTATGAGGCTGCAGCCATAATAAATCCACTTACTTTCAGAAAACCGACTGGGATATTATTGCACCGTAAGATATGCCTGATTTGTGTGTCTCATTGTTATTCTAATAGAACATAGGTAAAAAAAAACAATCTGTAACATCTCATCGAGAATAATGAACCAAACTGAGATAAATCAGGTAAAGAAATTGCAAATACTGCAAATTGTGTGTAGTGATTAGAAATAGCTAACCACCCTTCCATTCACCTTTACTCTACCCAAACCAAAACCTCAACAAAATAAAAAAAAAGGAATAATAGTTCAGCTACCCTTCTGAAGTATATAATTATTTGCTGGTTTAGCAGTCATAAGAAACCAGTCTCCCTGGGGAATTTTTTTATCTCCCCAAGAGAAAACAACCGGGTACCTGCCAGAAAATGAAGCTTAATTAGACCACAAAATCAGTTTGCCTGCCCTCAAACCTTCCAGAGACCATATAGCTTTATGTTTTAAAATATACATATTGTCATGAATCTAAGCAGACAATCGTACAGCCATACCTTCTATATTCTTATGTTTACAATGTTTTGAATATCATTCTACAAGCTCTAGGTGGTAACGGCTGTATGTATTCCTCCCACTTATTAAGAGATGTTCACTTTTTTGGGAATGTTTATCCTCATTTCTTTCCATTAACATAAGTTGTGCAATCAATTTGCCAATTCCAAATTCTGGGGGCTGTGTGCTCATCCAGACCCTGAGGATCACTTTTTTTGCCAATTATTCCTGCTTTCATATCAGTAAATGGCCCTACCTGCTCTGCAACCTAAAAACCTCATATTTATCTAAAAGGAACCCCACTGCTGAAAAAGGGATAGAGAATCCCAGCAAATGTTCCAAATAATGAACCACCATATTCCAAAAATATTTTACTTTGGGTCATGCACAAAAGGCATGAAAGAATGAATTATCCTCCCAATTACATTTATGTTAATTAGTCATAATCCTGATATCGATGAAAGAGTATTATGATAATCACAGTATCAATTTTCAACTTCCATTAAGATTCTGGGGGTATGGTTAGATAATAAGTTATCTTTAGAGATGCAATTAACACTCTTACCCAGAACCAAGCCTGCCTTGTTCCTGCCTTGCAAAGCTCCAGAGTGCCAGCCTTGTCTATGCTCCAGGGTTCTGGCCGTGCTTGCTCCTTGCTTTGGCCTCTCTTCATGGGCCTTGGAGGTGATCTGTCTGCCACAGTCATGCCTGAGACTGTGGTCCAAGGGCTCACTACCACAAAACAGCTTGTGAAGGCCATGAGCTTGACAGAATCACCAGCCTTACAGCTGCTACAACTGCAGCAACTATCTGGAGCTGTGAAAACTCTGAACCATTGAGTGGACAATCTTCAAGGACCAGATGTAGCTCCAGTGGCAGCCGCACCCCCTGTTGCAGAACCTGGACCGACCTCTTTGCCTGGTAGCATAGGGATTCTTGCCTGGTGGCATAGGGATTCATGCCACGCCACCTCCTCACTTCGATGGGAACCACAAGACATGCCAGAGATTTCTGAATCAATGCCAATCATATCTGAATTACAGTCTAAAGACTGCATCCGATAGGTGGCCTATATCATTTCCGTTCTTACTGGTCCTGTGCTTGCATGGGCCTCTCCTGTCTGGGAGAGAAATGACCCCTTAGTGAATAGCCTGGCAGAATTTCTGACCCACTTTCATAGGATTTTCAAGGAGCCTGATAAGGCCACTTTGGCAGTCACAGAGCTACTGAACCTATAACAGGTTCTCAACCCTTGATTTGATTCTCCTATGCACACGAGTGGATATTCATTTCTGTGAATGAGTCCTGGAAGGTCAGGCCAGCTGCAGACCTTTTCGGTTGGCTCCTACATTCCAGTGTAACCCATGACACTCTCCTCATAAACTTCCTCCTCTGGGAAGCACATAAGCACCACCATACTGGGAAAAGACCAAGGGTCCATCAATCCCAGCATCCTGTCTCCGACAGCGGGCCAATCCAGGCTTCAAGAATCCGGCACCCCCCCCAAAAAAAATACATTCAATGATGTTCAATGGACATTTCCTTCAGGAATCTGTCCAAACCCCCTTTAAACTCTGTAAGGCCAGCTGCTGTCACTACATTCCCCGGTAACCGAGTTCCAGGGTCAACTACCCGCTGAGTAAAGAAAAACTTTCTCCTATTTGTTTTAAATCTACCATATTCTAGCTTCATCTTGTGTCCCCTGGTTCTATTATTTTTTGAAAGTGTAAACAAACGCTTCACATCTGTCCGCTCTACCTCCGCTCATTATCTTGTAGACTTCTATCATATCACCCCTCAGCCGCCTTTTCTCCAAGCTGAAGAGCCCTAACCGTCTTAGCCTTTCTCATAGGGAAGTCGTTCCATCCCTTTTATCATTTTCGTCGCCCTTCTCGGTACCTTCTCTCAATTCTTTATATCTTTTTTGAGATGCGGCGACCAGATTTCAAGATGCAGTCACACCATGGAGCAATACAACGGCTTATAACATCCTTGTGTTTGTTTTCCATCCCTTTCCTAATAATACTCAACCATTCTGTGTGCTTTCTTAGCTGTCCACAGCACACTGAGCAGAAGTTTTCAACGTCTTATCAACGATGACTCCCAGATCCCTTTCTAGGTCTGTGACTCCTAACGCGGAACCTTGCATGACATAGCCTGTAATTCAGGTTCCTCTTACCCACTGCATCACTTTGCACTTGTCAATATTGAACTTCATCTGCCACTTGGACGCCCAATCCCCCAGTCTCACGAGGTCCTCCTGTATCTTTCACACTCCTCTGCGACATGATGACCCTGAATAACTTTGTCATCTGCGAATTTAATTACCTCACTAGTTACTCCCATCTCTAGGTCATTTATAAATATGTTTAAAAAGCAGCGGTCCCAGCACAAACCCCTGAGGGGACCCCACTAACTACCCTTCTCCATTGAGAATACTGATCATTCAATCCTACTCTCTGCTTCCTATCTGTCAACCAGCTCTTCAATCCATAGTAATAACCCTACCTCCGATCCCATGACTCTCCAGTTTCCTCTGGAGTCTTTCATGAGGCACTTTGTCAAATGCCTTCTGAAATCCAGATACACAGTATCCACCGGCTCCCCATTGTCCACATGTTTGTTCACCCCCTCAAAAAAAATGGTGAGCAAGACTTCCCTTCACTAAATCCATGCTGACTTGTCTCATCAGCCCCATGTTTTTGTATGTGCTCTGTAATTTTATTCTTAATAATAGCCTCTATGTATATATATATAGTCAGAGTACATTGACCTTTCTGTTAACTGTTATTGTCATTGGTACTAAATTTACAATATGTTATAAAATCAATAAAAAACTGATTGAACTAAAAAAAATAATAGCCTCTACCATTTTGCCCGGTACCGTACGCGTCCCGACTCATCGGTCCTAAAATTTCCCGGATCTCCTCTGGAACCTTTTTTAAAATCGGCGTAACATTGGCTACCCTCCAGTTTTCCAGTACAACACCTGATTTTAGGGATAGATTGCATATTACTAACAGTAGCTCTACAAGTTCATTTTCAGTTCTATTAATACCTGGGATGAATACCATCTGGTCCTGGTGATTTACTACTCTTCAGTTTGCAGAACTGACCCAATTACATCCTCCAAGTTTACCGAATAATGAGGAACCCATGCAAGTTGATCAGGGGGGCGTTTGGACCATAAGAAGAAACTGAGAAGGGCACAGAATTTGTGCTTATATTGCGGCGAAAAAGGGCACTATGCCAGCCGATGCCCAAAGAAGCCAGGAAACTGCAGGTCTAGCTGTGAGTGGGGAGCAGGACTAAGACCCCACTCACAACTACTGGTTCCAGTCACCATCAGTTTGGAACCCAAATTTTTCACTGAGGCATTTATAGACTCTGGAATGGGAGGCAACTTTTTATTGATGAGGCCTTGGCTCATCATTACCACATTTACCTCGTCCTATTCCAGTATCCTCAGTCCTATTCCAACATCCAGGGTCCTCAAGACCAAATCCATCCCGCCTCTGCATTTGGGCTGTGATACTACATAGAGAAGCTATAACCTCTATATGTTCTACAGGCAGCCATAAACCCCGTCATCCTGGGTCTCTCTTAGCTACAACAGCACAATCCCCAGATAAATTGGGAAAAAGACCAGTTAACTGCTTGAAGCGTTTAGACTCCATCTTGCCTCCGAAAACCGGTGACCATCCATGTTCTAGAAGTCAGGCAAACCTTACCTCAGGCTGACCAAGTATATGCTGACGTCTTCTCTTAGCAATAGGCGGAGACTCTTCCATCTCATTAAAGTATGACTGCCCTATTGAATGCTGCCTGGGAGAATACAATCCTGGACAGGGTTTATCTACTCTGTGGACCAAGCCATGGCTGTCTACATCAAAGACAACTCTACAAATCGCATCCATCCCTCCAGTCTCTAGCTGGAGCTGGATTCTTTTTGTGGGCATGAGATAATATCTAGTATAACAATGCTTGCCTCAGATTCTGCAATCCATTGGATTTGTGGAAACTGCACTTCCTATATTTTAGCAGTTTCCATTAATTTACTCAGCTAAAAAGATTCAGTAATAAGTACATTCATGTAAAAAGCATATGAACCCTTCATTCAGCAAACTGGTGAATCGACTCGAACAGCCATAATTTCACACTAAATGTTTCCTGTAATTGATCCGTCTCTCACATCACCATTGAGAAAGTTTGCCATTCTTCCATTACAGATCTGTTTCAGCTCTGAAATTTGAGGGCAAGCCCTGCATGAGCCAGCTTGCTTTAGGTCTTGTCATAATATTTCAATAAGGTTTAGGTCAGAACTATGACTTTCCAGTCCAAAACACATAAGCCCTTCCTTCAGTGATTCTGTAGTAGCTTTGCTTAAATGTTTAAGATTATCTGGCTTTATGACCCACCTTTGGCCTGATGGTCTTCCATGGAGTTTTCTGATATACAGAAGAATTCATGGTTCCATTAAAGACTGCAATCTCTCCAGGACCTGATGGCATCTATGCAGTCCTACACTGATGCCTTTACCACAGTGATGACAGTCCAGAGTGAAGGTCTTTCTTTGAAAGACAATGTTTAGATTTGCCAAACAATCACATGTTGTTTCGGAATGTAAAACTCAGGTAAGTGACTCATCTGTCCAGACAGCATTCTAGAATTTGTGTGTCATTCTGATGTTCTTTGGTGAATTTGAAGTGGGCATCAATATTCTTTTGTGAGAGCAGTGGTTTCTTCCTAGCTATCTTCCCATGATCATCAGTACCATTTATTTTTGTTCCTTGATGATTGATGCATATGTAATAGCCCATGAGATGTGTGTGATGAAGAGCACTAAAGGTGTATGAAAAATGAAACATCTGTGGTGCAGGGAGTGAGATAAAATAGTGCTGGGGGTAGAAATAATTGAAGATGTGGGTGTGTATTGTTGAACACGAGTGCTTTATAGGAACAAGATGAATGGAAAAAGGTAAAAGAAACAGACATATATCGCTGAGAACCAGGCGCAGTGGGACATACTTAGACATGGAAACTAAAGGTAAAACCTATGGAGGGACCAGTTATATAGCCAGACAAACAGATTGTGGGTGGGCCTAGGCAAGAAGTGGGTGGGCACCAAGTGTTCTTTCCCCCCTCCCACCACCACCAAAAAAATATCTAAGCTGGCAGGAAAACGCTTCTTTCCACCTTGGCAGTCTGCAGAAGTCAGGCATGCGCTGAAAACTGAGCATGCGCAGGTTCCGGTATCGTTGAGTGTAGCGATTTTGTTACCATTAGGCAGAAGTCTCAGCTGGCGGAGCTTGAGATTAGAGAGCTGCACGGGAACGGGGTTTGCGGGAATCCCGCGGATATCCGCAGGATTCCCGCAGGGACGGAAGCAGTTCTGTGGGGTTCCCGTGGGGATGGAAGCAGTTCTGCGGGGTTCCCGTGGGAGTGTAAGTTACACCTGCATCAGCCTCTCATCTACCGAGTACCAGTTCTTTGAGTGCTGTCTCCTTCTCCTCCTCTTCCTCCTTGCTTTAAACAGCACAAATGTGGAAAATTTTTCCATGAAGGAGGTGGTAGAGACACAAATGATGATGGAATTCAAAAAGGCGTGGGATGAACACAGATGATCTCTAATTAGAAAATGGAAGTTATAAAAAACCTAACCTTAAATGGCTGCATGTGTGTGGATGTGTGAAGTAATGCTTAGATGGTGACCCTGGCTGTGATTAAGTAGGGCCAATACTGGGCAGACTTGTATGGTCTGTGTCTAATATATGGCAGTCTGGTTTAGGAAGGGCTGGAAAGGGCTTAGACAGCAACTTCAGTGGCTGGAACATAAGGACAGTTCTGGACAGATTTTTATGATCTGTGTTCCACAAATGAGAAGATGAATAGACTGGAGTGGGCTTCATCGACAACTCCAGCAGTTGGAACATAAGGATAGGGCCAGATAGACTTCTATGGTCTATGTTCCAGAAGCACAAAAGAAAGACCATAATCAAGTATATAATATCACTCTCATTGATTTAATCATGAATTGATAATGAGTGTGACTATTGGGCAGACTGGATGGACCATTCAGGTCTTTATTTGCTGTCACTTACTATGTTACAATTAATCCTCTTTGCTCCCGGGCTGATGAGCAGACCTCAGCTCTGACACAGGCATGAGCATCAGATGTCACCTGACCTACTGGCGCATGCATGTGGTGACCTCTCAGCACACAGTGCCAGTAAATCAGAGACAAATCTTACAGGTGCACACCAGAGTGTTCCAAGTTTCAGCTTCCATTCCTCCCTTGCCTACAGTGCTGTGGCTCAAATCCAGAGAGAGACTGAGGGAGCTGACTGGAATTTTCTTTTATTTACCATTAAATTCTTACAGTGATGGGTGGGGATGGGTTAAATTCTTGTGGGGATGGGTTGGGATGGGTTACATTTTTGTGGGGATGGATGGGGATGGGTAAGATTCCGGTGGGGACGGGTAAGATTCCAGCAGGGACGGGCGGGGATGGGTAAGATTTCTGTCCCCGTGCAACTCTCTACTTGAGATCCCAACCAGCTACTGATAAACGTGTGCTACTGTTGGGTGGGCCTACACCGCTGGGATGGACCAAAAAAAAAAGATGAATGAATATGGAGAAGATTATGCAGATCAAAAAAATGAAGGCATAAGTAAAAATGTGATATAGAAACTTTGTCTAGAACCTGATGTCAGTGGTATGAAATGTTTGGATAGTCCAGTAGAGGGCATACGTGTGCTAGCAGAGTGGAATATGAAGTAAAAAAAATGTCAGAATACTAACCTATGTTAACGAATTAAAAAATGTGCATAGAGATGTCGTCTTCTAATACATAACAGATGTCAACATGTACTGACAGTATGTGGAAACAATATTTTGCATAAAAAATACAAATAGAACCTGCAAGCAGGAGGGGGATATTTAAAAAATGCACTTAATATGCTGTTATACTGCAGAACCAATATGTTGAAATGTGCATAAAATATAAAAGCAGGAGGGGGATATATAACAAGGTGCACTTGAATATGCTGTTGTATTATGTATGCATGGGGCAACAATATGTAATGAGGATGATAAATGTTTTTGCATAGGTGCATAAATGATTTAAAAGCAGGAGCGAATTGTTATTCTATTTGAGCTACTTCAAATGGATATTAATACATGGTGTAAAAAAATCATCATTATATGATTGGAAACAAAAATTTTAAATAAAAGCCATACTGTTGGTTAAAGCTGCATAGTGAATAATTTACACAGGAAAAAGTATACATACATAAAAAATAAAACCGTAGATACTTAAAAAAAAGAGGCATAAAAGAGCCAAACACATAAGTGTGTGTGATAGGTGAATGTACATAAGTAAAGGGGCCAGATGTATCATTAAATAAATTTGCATATGCATCTGCTTACACTCATAAGTGCATGTGTGTTTATATATTTACTTGAAACTAATGTGTTAGTATGTGTATGCCTGTTATGAAAAACAAAGGTAAAGTGAACAGTGGTGATGAATGATAGGTTATGAAAGATCTATATTTTTATAGGAAAGGATGAAGGTCTAACTCTGCATTGAGTCCGAATGGAACAACTGTATTAAATTCATAGATGAGTTTCTGTTTTTCCTTAAGCAATATTTATCCAAGTCACCTCTTCTACTGTTGGGCATGAAAATCTTATATACCAAAAGTTTTAAATTGTCTATTGAATGATTGGCTGTGTGTCGGTGAGCCACGATGGGTGCACTCTCAGTATTCCATCTAATGCAGCTGCGGTGTTCTATGATGTGAGTCTTAATCATTCTATTGGTCTTTCCAATGTATAATAGACGGCAGGGACATGGGTCCTTTTACTGTGTGCTGAAAAATGGCCTGTGCTGTTGTAGGCGCATGTATTAGACGTGCGCAGGTCCATTTTTCAGTGTGCCTGCAAAAAAGGCCTTTTCCTTTTTTGGCTGAAAATGGCATAACAAAAATTGGCGCACATCCATTTTGGACCTGAGACCTTACCGCCACCCATTGACTTAGCGGTAAGGTCTCACGCGTTAACCAAGTGGTAATTGTCAGCATGACGTACAATGCCGATTACCGCCCAGTTAGCACCGCATGCCAGAAAATAAAATATATTACTGCCCGGGCCAAGTGGTAGCCGGTCAGTAGTTCTGAACTGGCGCATGTTGGGCATGCATAGGCGACTATCAGGCTTATTTTCTAAAGTGATCGCCGGCCATCTTCTGACATAAATCGGGAGATGGCAGGCTATCTCTCAAAAGCGGCAAAATTGGTATAATCGAAAGCTGCTTTTTTGACACCATCGCCGCTTTCCCGTTGCCGAGCCAGCGAAAGTTCAAGGGGGTGTGTCGGTGGCAATAGCAAAGGCGGGACATGGGCGGGCATGGGCGTGGCTACCAGATGGCCGGCTTCAGCGCATAATGAAAAAAAACAAAAGTGGCATTAATCAGTATTTCGCCGGTTTTACTTGGTCTTTTTATTTTCATGACCAAGCCTCAGAAAGGTGCCCCAACTCACCAGATGACCACCGGAGGGAATGGGGGATGACCTCCCCGTACTCCCCCAGTGGTCACCAACCCCCTCCCACACTAAAAAAATAAAAATAAAAACCTTTTTGCCAGCCTGTATGCCAGCCTCAAATGTCATACCCAGCTCCCTAACAGCAGTATGCAGGTCCCTGGAACAGTTTTTGTTGGTTGCAGTGGACTTCAGGCAGGCGGACCCAGGCCCATCCCCCCTACCTGTTACACTTGTGGTGGTAAGTGTTGAGCCCTCCAACCCCCCCCCCCAAAAAAAACCCACTCTACCCACATGTAGGTGCCCCCTTCACCCATAAGGGCTATGGTAGTGGTGTAGAGTTGTGAGGAGTGGGTTTTGGGGGGCTCAGCACCCAAGGTAAGGGAGCTATGCACCTGGGAGCTATTTGTATATATTTTTTAAATTTTTAGAAGTGCCCCCTAGGGTGCCCGGTAGGTGTCCTGGCATGTCAGGGGGACCAGCGTACTACAAATGCTGGCTCCTCCCACGAGCAAATGCCTTGGATTTAGCCGGGGTTGAGATGGCTGCTTGTAGTTTCCATTATCGCTGAAAAACAAAATCGGCCATCTCAAACCCGGCGAACTCTGGCATTTGGCCGGTCCAAACCGTATTATCGAAAGAAAAGATGGCCGGCCATCTTTTTCGATAATACAGTTCGGGCCAGCTGTTTGCGGCACCGCCAAAATAGATCGCCGACGATCTATTTCGCTGGCGCCGTTCGATTATTGCCCTCTATGCGGCTTAGTAAAAGGGCCCCTGAATGATATATAAAAATCCAGAGGAATACAGTCAGAGTTATGTTGAAGTTTGTATGTTTTTTCTGTGATGGGGTGCATGAAGACGGATGTTTCCCAGGTATGTTTGCATACACTGCAATGTCCACATTTCAGATGTCCCATTGAGATGTTCGTTGAGCCACTTTTTATGTCTGGAAACATTGAAAGAGCCAATTTTGCTTTTAGGTTCCTTTCTCTGGTGTATGCCACCATGAGTCTTTTGTTCTTAAAACATTCGTGGTTCTCCAGGACATGCCAGTGATGGCATATGATCTTCTGTATCTGTTGAGCTAGAAAAAAATCTGAGAGTGCATACAATGTCCAGAGTATCTCTCATGGTTCTGGTTTGTAAAATATCATGTCTATTACTGGTTTGTGCTTTAGCTAGACCTGCAGCAATATGTACCACTGGATATCCTTCTTGAAAATCTTTCTGACATGTTCTGTGCTTGTATACTGAAATCTTTGACACTGGAGCACAATGTTCTAGGTTGAAGAAATGGACATAGAGGCAGGTTTTTCTTGAGATTATTGTTGTGATAACTGGTGTAGTGTAGAAATGCATTATTTATTTAGATTTTGCTCACACCTTTTTCAGTAGTAGCTCAAGGTGAGTTACATTCAGGTACACTGGCTATTTCTTTGTCCCAGGAGGGCTCACAATCTAAATTTGTACCTGAGGCAATGGAGGGTTAAGTGACTTGCCCAAGATCACAAGGAGCAGCAGTGGGATTTAAACCAGCCACCTCTGGATTTCAAGACCAGTGCTCTAACCACTAGGCCACTCCTCCACTCCATAGTTTTCCTGTAGATGGTGGTCATAAACTGGTTATTCTCTATTTTGATTTTCAAATCAAGAAAATTAATTTCACTTGAACTTTATTGGATCTTAAAGTTTAAATTTATATTTTGGACATTTAACCAATAGTGAAATGATTCTAATGTATCAATGTCGCCATGCCACAGGATAAAGATATTGTCAGTGTATCTCTTCTATAATTTGATATGTGTCTTGAACAGATGTTTTTCTAAATGCACCTTTTCAAAGCTGGCTACATATAAATTGGCAAGATTGGGAGCCATACTTGCCTCCATAGCTGTTCCTTTCACTTGTTGGTAAAAAGTGTCTTGGAACCAGAAATAATTTCGATAATACTAAGGGCTTCTAACTGCGGGATATTGGTATAGAGTGAATCAATATCTAGCATGACCATCATCGTGTTGGTAAGATCTCCCTGGTATTCTTGCAGTGTGTTGATCATAAGGGAAGTATCTTTGATGTAAGAGGAAAAGGGCATAGAAAAAAAAATCTGCGAAGATGGACAGGGGTTCCAAAACAGCCATTTGCAGACACTGTTGGCCTTCCTGGTGGATTAGTAAGGGATATATGGATTTTTGGGAGTATATAGATGGTCAGAACAAGTGGATTTTTTACCTGAAGAAATTTGCTCTTTTTGTTATTTTTATTTATTTGTTACATCTGTATCCCACATTTCCCCACCTATTTACACGCTCAATGTGGCTTACATAAAACCGGAGAGGCGTTCGCAGACTCAGGTGTGAGCAAATACAAAGTGATGTTGTGGTAAGATAAGGTTCATGTGGAACAGTCACATTAAGGAATCGTAAAGCGTAAGAATTGTGGTATGTCCATTATGTACTTTAGTTTTGCAGAGTTCAGGCATTTAAGTTGGGTCAGTAGGATAAGCTTTTTGAAACAGGTTAGCTTTTAGTGGTTTCCGGAAGTTTAGGTGGCCATATGTTGTTTTCAAGGCTTTTGGTAGTGCATTCCACAGTTGTGTGCATATGTAGGAGAAGCTGGATGCGTAAGTTTATTTGTATTTAAGTCCTTTGCAGCTTGGGTAGTGGAGATTTAGATATGTTTGTGATGATTCGGCTGTATTTCTGGTTGGTAGGTCTATGAGGTCTGTCATGTATCCCAGGGCTTCGCAGAAAATGATTTTATGAACCAGGGTGCAGATCTTGAAAGCAATACGTTCTTTGATTGGGAGCCAGTGTAGTTTTTCACAGAGGGGTTTTGCGCTATGAAGTCTAATTTTTCCAAATATAAACCTGGCTGCCGTGTTTTTGGTGGTCTGGAGTTTCTTTAAGGTTTGTTCTTTGCATCCCACATAAATTCCATTGCAGTAGTCTAAGTGGCTTAGTACCATTGATTGTATCAAGTTGTGAAATATTTTCTTCGGGAAGAATGGTTTCACTCGTTTGAGTTTCCACATTGAGTGGAACATTTTCTTTGTTGTGGATTTCACTTGGCTCTCTAGTGTTAAGTTACGGTCCAGTATAACGCCGAGGATTTTCAGGCTGTCTGAGATAGGGAGGGTGTGATCTTGGGTGCTGATACTTGAGGGGTTGTCCGCACTGTATTGGGAGGAGAGGATGAGACAGTGTGTTTTTTCTTTATTGAGTTTTAGTTGAAATGCATTTGCCCAAGAGGCCATGATGTTCAAGCTGAGCATGATTTCATTTGGTGATTTCTGTCAGATCGTGTTTGTAAGGAATGTATATTATGACATCGTCTGCTTAGATGAAAGGGTTAAGGCCTTCGTTGGATAGGGACTTGGCTAGTAGGGTCATCATTAGGTTGAAGAGGGTCGGTGATAGTGGTGATCCTTGAGGTACTCCACAGTCTGCTTTCCACGGTGATGATATGCTTGAGTTTGATTTCACTTGATATGTTCTTGTGGTTAGGAAACCCTTGATCCAACTAAGTATATTTCCACCAATCCCGAAGTATTCCAGTAGTTTTATTAATATATTATGGTTTACCATGTCGAATGCATTAGACATGTCGAATTGGAGGAGAAGGATGCTTTTGCCTGTTTCTATTCTTGCTTGAATTTGGCTAGCAGGGTAATTAGTACTGTTTCAGTGCTGTGGAGGGGGCGGAATCCTGATTGTGATTCATGTAGTATTGAGAATTTGTTTATGTAATCAGTAAGTTGTTTGGTTACCATGCTCTCCATTAGTTTGATTACCAGTGGGATGGATGCTACTGGACGGTAATTGGTGATATCGTTTGCTTTTTTCTTGGTGTCTTTTGTTAATGGAGTGAGTAGGATGTTGCCATTTTTCTTAGGGAAGAGGCCTTGCTGTAGCGTGTAATTTAGGTGAGATGTGACATCAGCTATGAAGCGGTCAGGGGCGGATTTTATTAGGTAGCTGGGACAGGAATCTAGTTTACAGTGGGTGTTGGAGAAGCTGCTAATTGCCTGGGTAACTATTTCAACGGTGAGTGGAGTGAAGTTTGACCAGGTTCGGTCTGCTGGGTATTCTCCAGGTGTTGGGTCCAGACCATTGAGAAAGTTAGTAATGAAGCCCATCTTGGAGGAAAAAGTAATGAGTTCTGTAGTATCTTTTTGGAATGCTTCTGTAGGATCTTCTGTGAGTTTCACATAATAGTGAGGATCGTCAAGTTGGGTGCTGACTCCCAAGGTGAACGTCAGCACCCAAGAGAAAGATTGTAGATTATAGGCTGAAATTTTCTTCTCAATGTGTGGTGGCAGCCAAAAAAAGCAAATAGGATGCTAGGAATTATTTGGAAAGGGATGGTAAAAAAGACCAAGAATATTATAATGCCTCTGTATCACTCCATGGTGCGACCTCACCTTGAGTATTGCATTCAGTTCTGGTCACCGTATCTCAAAAAAAATATAGTGGAATTAGAAAAGGTTCAAAGAAGAGCAACCACAATGATAAAGGGGTTGGAACTCCTCTCATATGAGGAAGGGCTAAAGAGGTTAGGGCTTTTCAGCTTGGAAAAGACACAGCTGAAGGGAGATATGATTGAGGTCTACAAAATCCTGAATAGTGTAGAATGAGTAGAAATGAATCCATTTTTTACTGTTTCAAAAAATACGAAGACTAGGGGACACTCAAGAAGTCACATGGAAATACTTTTAAAACAAATAGGAGGACATATTTTTTCACTCAACGAATAGTTAAGATCTGGAACTTATTGCTGGAGGATGTGGTAACAGTGGTTAGCATATCTAGGTTTAAAAAAGGTTTGGAGAAATTCCTGGAGGAAAAGTCCATAGTCTGCTATTGAAGTAGACATGGGGAAGCTACTGCTTGCCTAAGATTGGTAGCATGGAATGGTGCTACTAATTGGGTTTCTGCCAGGTACTTGTGACCTGGATTAGCCACTGTTGGAAACAGGATACTGGACTAGATGGACCATTGGTCTGACCCAGTATGGCTATTCTTATGTTCTCATGTTCTTATGATGTGGCTTCCATGGTGCAAGGGAAGCTGGAGTGCCAAAACTGTGCTCTGTTCACTGACTTCCCTTGTAGGTCTGATGCAAGTGGGAGGGGCATGAGTGTACCGGGAGCACTTGGGGCATGCTGCACAGGGTGCCTTTCTGACTGGCAATGTTCCTGGGTCAAGCAGTGGACTTGGAAGTGATACATCTACCCCTGATCAGCAAAATACCTGTCCTTGTTCTCTTGGTACTGGTGCTGAATCAGCAGGGCCCAGATAAATTCCAGTGACTGCCTTATATCTGAATAGTCAGTGCCAGTACCAAGGTACAGTCTGGTGCTGAATATCCGGGAATAAAGTTAAATGCCATGTCAGCATTTGAAATCAATGCTGACTAAAAAATTTAAATATCTGGGGGGGGGGGGGGGGGTGTTATTTGTTGGAAATATCACTGCCTATCTGAATTTTAAAGCTACAAAGCAGTCTATTCGTTGCACAGATGCCCAACTGGAGAATCCTGTGCTATTGACCTCTGTCTACACAGAGAAGTTTTAAATTGCAGCGGTAACCTTGTTTAGTAAAATGAGCTGCTGGGTTTTACTTCTTAATGGCTGAAGTTTGATAATTAACTAGTGAAAGGACTTTGGATGTTCCTTTTGCTTTTATTCCTGTACACTTACCCCTGTACCAGTAGCCTTCTGCTGCTTTAGTGGACTCTGTACTTGCAGATACTGTTCTCCTGTCACTGATATGAATTTCCCTTGCTTTTAACAAGTAAGTGCAAAGGAAAAGTGGGTGGGAGGGGCTTCTGAATTGCCCAGGCAGGGCTGTTTAAATTACCATATTAATATCTCTCTCAAATGGAGATTAACTACATGTGTACAAGCTTTCCTTTTTAAAATAGCCTAATTTGGGCACCTCTGAGCCTTAATGTTCTTTTTTTTATTAATAGCATATGGGGAGCAAAAGCATTAAGGAGACCCTATTTGGGATAATAGAATAGAAGTCCCCAAAAGGTGAATCTTGTTATCCTAATATTATATGTTGCAGCCTTAAATACTGGATTTTTCAAAATTATAGCAGGTTGAGACAGTATAGTGCTTTATGGAGGAGTAGCCTAATGGTTACAGCAACAGGCTCAGAACCAGGGGAGCCTGCTTAAATCCATCTCCTTCTCCTTGTGATCTTGGGCAAGTCACTTAGGGCTTCTTCTACAAAGCTGCGCTAGTGATTCCCATGTAGCAAATAAGAGGAAGCTCATAGAGTTTGTAGCTGGGGCCAGAGGGTTAAGGACGCCTTTTACAAAGCCACGCTAGCGATTCCTGTGCTATATGAGAGGAAGCCCATTCAGATTGTGAGCCCTCTATCGACAGAAAAATATCTAGTGTACCTGAATGTACACTGCTTTGAAAGTTTTCAGGCTTGCAGGTGGTATATAAGAAATAAATAACTACTTTAATTATCTTTCTCAAGCACTACCAGATATATTTAGCACTGTACAGACTTATATAAGTGAGTAGACCTTGCTTCCCACAGCTCACAACTTACTTAAGAGAAACATAAATGACAAGTGAAATTCTAGGAGAATGTATTTATAGGGGATCAGTTCATATAAAGCTTCTCATGGAGTTTATAGCAGGTCATCTATAGGATAAGGGCAGTGACTCCCAAGCCTGGTCCTGGAGACACCCCAGCCAGTCAGTTTTTCAGAATATTCACAATGAATATGCATGAGAGAAATGTGCATGCAAATATCTCTCATGAATATTATTGTGGATATCCTGAAAACCTGACTGGCTGAGGTGTCTCCAGGACCAGGATTGAGAACCACTGGGCTTTGATATACTGCCTTTCTGTGGTACAATCAAAGTGGGTTTACAATTATTATAAGCAGGTACTTTATCTGACCCTAGTGGGCTCACAATGGAGGGTTGAGTGACTTGTCCAGAGTCACAAGGAGCTGCAGTGGGAATCAAGTCCAGTTCCCCAGGTTCTCAGCTCACTGCACTAACCATTAGGCTACTCCTCCACTCTATATATGAAAGGTACTAGTGCAAATCCTGTAGAAACTGCACCAGCTCAGGAAAGATGCAAAGTACACATGCATTTTATAAAGAATGTACATAAATCATGACTTCACCCGCACTGTATCTAAAATCTACCCCTGAATGCCTACACATTCTTGTCATGTATACTTTTATGCACGATGTGTTTCATAAAGAGTATTTGATGTGTAGATACTAGAACAAGAACTGCTAGGGGTATAACAATGATGTAATTTCTAGGGATGGGCAGCCCATAGGTGCCTGGCATAGGTGTAGTTTCACTGTTTCATTTGGAGGGCTGTGACATTAGCCTATTAATTTTTCATATATACATCTCATACATATTATTAAGGTTATCTAAAAAATTAGACCAGTAGGAACCCATTTATTAGACAGTGAAGATTTTCTTTTTCACTGAAATGAGCCAGCACCAAGGGAAGTTTCTCACGTCCCCATGAATTATCGAGGGCAGCGTACTCCTTCCCCTCTCTACAGCAACCTTTATTGGACCTTCACAGTATTTTACAGCAGTCACAGCCTGGTTTTCGCAAGGTTTTTAGTACAGAGACAGTGTTGGAAACATTGGTTTCCGATATTAAATCATAGTTGGGATCATGGATTCAGGTATTGCTGATTCAATTTGATTTGGTACCAATATTTGATGTTGTAGACACAAAGTGTTGTATATTGATTAGAGGAAATAGTATTCAGCCTAATTTTATATATGGTGCTAAAAATTGCATGTACAAATTTGGGCATGCGCCCAAATTGGGTGCATAATTTAATTGGCAAACAAGCCTCTTAATTCCAATAATTGGGCGCTAACAATCAATTATTGGTGTTAACTGGCAATAATTTTAATTTACGCATGCATCCATAGGCGCCTGGTATAAGAGGCTTGGAGACGCTAAGCCTCCCCCCTGCTGCAGCAGAATGGATCAGCTGTGGAGTCCAGCTGCTCTGAGGGGATTAAATTGTTGATTTACCTCCATCCTCACAGCAGGAGCTGCAGTGAAAGCCCTCTAGCAGTTGTAGAAATTGGTTTATGGTTTGTTTACCTTACTGCTGGGAAAGCAGGGGGGGTTGGGCTGGAGGTGTCTTGGGTTGCCAGGAGATATTTAACGAGGATGACTTCCTGACCTGCACTGAGGACAGATAGCAGCAGAACGGATACTGGGCCAGCCATGATCAGAAAAAGTCACCAGACAACAAAGGTAGAAAAGATCATTTTATTTTCATTAGTGTTTGGAATATGGTCCACTTTGAGAATCAGGTGCTCAACATTAAAAGTTTATATTTAGTTACTTATTTATGGCATTTTATCCCACATTAAACATGAATAGGGTGTTTTGTGGCTCTACATGAGAATTGTGATGATATGATCCCTTGTTTCATATTGTTGACAGTCTGCATTTTCCATATGGGTGGTATATTGGTGTATTAGGTCTGCCCAGTGTAATATTTATGGTACAGTAAGGTTCTGAGTGTGTTTTGGACAAGTTGTGCATAGTGGTTTGCAGGTTGAGCGATTGTGGTTAGAATATGCTTTGAGCAACCACTTTATTCTTTGACATATGATACATATCTAATATCTAAATTTAATAAAAGGTATTAATTGTGACTTATTTTTATTTATTTATTTTTTCTGTGTGTTATCAGACAATTATGGATTTAAGCTCCACCCCTGGCCCCGCCCTTAACCCCGCCCCCGTTAGCCTCCCCAAACAGTTGGGCCACCGACCCCCTATGCATGCATCTTTAAGCGCCGGATCTGCACGTAAATTTAACATGTGGATCCAAAAAGTGGGCATGGCCATGGAAGGGGCACAGGCAGATTGGGGTGGCCCAGTATTGTGCAGAATAAAGGAGATCTGTGCCTAATTTAGGTGTGAGAATTTACACCAGGTTTCAGTTGGTGTAAATCCTCGCACCAAAAATTGGATTCAGATCCCAGCACCAAAACCTATTCTATAAACAGCACCCAACTCTGAATGCTGTTTATAGAATAGCACTGGCAATGAAATTTTATCGGCGCCAATTTTTCAGCCCTATATATATATATAATGGGAGCAGTATTAAGTTGGTTTGAAGGTTTTCTGACTTCTAGATCTTATAGAGTGAAGCCAGTATGTGGCATTGTACAGAGTTCTCCTCTGCCACTAATTTTATTTAGGGGCCCTTTTACTAAGGTGTAGGAGGCCTAATGTGGGCCTACCGTGCACTGAAAGGGCACTACCAAGGGACACACTGAGGCATATCAACTACCTATACAAGCATGCATCATCTTTAAAGTTTGTATTCCTTGTCATGTATACCAGAGCAGTCCAGACTAATGGGTTGTGTCCATCTACCAGCGGAAGGAGACAGAGAAAATAGTTCCAAGTAAACCGCCCCTTAAGGGTATCATGCAGCCTGGAATGTTCAGTATTTTCTCTGTCTCCTAGCAGATGGTGGATGGATCGTGCAGCTGCTCTAGATTACTGGCTGGTAGCTCCTGTCCCAGATTCTTCTGGTGACAGTGGAGCCAGGGGTGTGCTGGTAGCCATGTTGGGGCTAGTTTTAGATGATACTCAGTGGTCCTGAGTTCCTCATCTGCCAGCTAGGGTGATATCCAGTGACCCTGGTTCCCTCCCCTCCCCTACCTCCCCAGACTGTCTTTATAGCAGGGTGATGGTTGATTGTGGCATGGAGTAACTTGTCTGCCCTGTGGGGGTTCTTCTCTTCTGTGGTGATAGGTATACTTGAATTTCTGCCGCTGAGGTAAGCCTTTATTTATTCCTGTCACTAGTGAAGAAGGTTGTTTTAAAAAAAAAAAAAAAGAAGAAACTTTGTTTTTCCCTCCTTTTCTGCCTCTGAGGTAAACCTTTATTAATTCCTGTCACTAGTGAAGAAGGTTATTCACAAAAAAAAAAAAAACAAGAAGAAACTTTGTTTTTCCCTTCCTTTCCTGCCTCTGAAGTAAATCTTTATTTATTCCTGTCACTAGTGAAGAAGGTTGTTTAAAAAAAGAAGAACTTTGTTTTTCCCTTCTTTCTCTTGCCTGTTACCTGATTTATTTTCCCGCCTTTGGCAATGTATTCTAGCGGGCCGTTTGTGAAGTTTCTTTGAATTTCGCTGGTCGGCATCTGATTCTGATCTTGGACCCTTCCGAGCTGGTACCAGTTGGTTTGATTTTTTTTTTGTGGGGCACGGCTCATGTCTGGATCATGAAACTCAGTTGTTTTTCTCCTCTTCATGGTCCTAGATGGCGGCTGGTGGCCCTGTTTCTGGAACTTGTACCTTTGCAGTTTGGAGGTCTTAGTCTGTCATTTCCAAAGTTGGGGAAGTCTCTCGCTGGCTCCGTTTGGCTGCAGGCTCAGTTTTTTTAGTCCAGGGCTATTTTTTTTCCATTCCTGTCAGCCTTACGCGGCTGTTGGTCAGTTCTTTTTCAGACCGTCTGGTCTCTGTTGCTTCAGGCATCTTGCTTGAGATGCCCCCTGCTATTGATTTTTGTTTTGGCAGTCAGTTTTTCCTCCATTCCTTAGGGAGGGTCTGGTTCTCTCGTCCCCATGGATCCCTCCTGTCTGCTCTGGTTTATCTGCAGGGTACTTTCCTTCTGGGGGGGGGGGGGGGGGGGTTCTACGTTGCCCTTGGTATGCAACTGCTAGCTCAAATTCCTCTTCTGAGTACCCTTGGGAATGCCATTCTTGCCAGTCTTTTGCTTGGACTGAGTTCAGTGTCTCTTTATGGGAATGTGCCTTTTTAGGACTAGTTTGCCACAGCTCTTCCTTGCTTTCCCTTGCTTTGGGTTGGGAGTTTTTAGCCTGGTACAGGCAGATTTTGCCTTTTTCTAATTTCAGGCGCCTCTCTCCTGACATATTTGGCACTCCTTCCTTTTTCTGTAAGGGGCACAGTTCTTTCCGCTGAGTAGATTGTTGCTGTGCATCTGGCTCTGCACTTTTCCTACTTTTCTGCAGGGAAGTGGCTCTGTTCTAGGTCTGGAGTTTGACTCTCCCTTAGCTGGTTTTTTCCTCGGTTTGGTGTTAGTGGCCAGCTTTTTCTTTGTTCCTGGCCTGGTGAGAGTTGTTCGTCCTCACTGCCTTAAGGCTGCATTTTGCCACCTATGGTCTGAGGATTCCAGATCTGTGGTGCTTAGCTCCCTCTTGGCGGGAGTTCTTTCTCTAAAGTGACTGCTGCTCCGTCTCGGTTTGCCTAGGAGGGCGGTCCATTGTGTTTCAGGAATCACTTGGGGGCTGAGAGTGTCTCTTGGGGCACGGGGCTTTCTCTTCTTGTAGTTTTAGTCCCTCTGGGCCAGGGAGTGCAGCGCCAGGTCTGTATTTCCACAAGTTGTGCTCCTTTCTTATTGGCCTCCTGCAGCACCTTCTTCTCTGGCTGTTCCCTGGGGGGCTCCATCTCGGCATTTTGTTTGTTGAGCACAGCTCCATCGCTGCATGTAGAGGACAGCTCTATCATGGTATGTTGAGTGAAGTTCCTTCGCTGCTTATTCTGCAACCTTTCATCTCTGCATGTTGAACGCAGCTCCATTGTCACATGTTGAGTGTAGTTCTTTCTCTGCCGGTCTCAGTATGGGGCACAATCCTGTGTCTGCTTGTAGAACACGGCTCTGTCTGCCTGTGGAACGCAGCTCCTTGTCTGTGTGTGGCATTCAGCTCTCTCTTTGCATATGGAACGCAACTCCCTGTCTGTGTGCAGAGCGCAGCTCCACCTTCTGAGTGTAGCTCCATCTCTATGTGTTTAGTACAACTCTTCACTGTAGATTGGGCGCAGTTCCAGGATGGTATGTGGAGCACAGCTCTGTGACTGCAGGTGCTGCACAGCTTCATGTCTGCGTAGGAAGCATAGCTTCTTGTCAGCGTGTGGAGCGCTGCTCCTTGCCGGCATCTGGAGTGCAGTTCCTTGCCAGTGTCTGGAGCACAGCTCCTTACCAGTGTCAGGAGTGCAGCTCCTTGCTGGCATCCAGAGCGCAGCTCCTTGTTTGCGTGTGGAAAGCAGCTTCTTGTCTATGTTTTATACCACAGTTCCCATCACTACCGCAGCTTCAGCTCTGCAGGTACCTCTAACATCCAGCTCTTTCAGTGGGGCACTGCTCATCCTCTGTATGTTACTCTCAGCTTCTTCTGCTTGTTCAGTGCATTTCTATCTTTGCCAGAGGTGTGCAACTCTTTCTCTGCCGTGGCAGTGGCGTAGCCAGAGAACCAATTTTGGGTGGGCCTCAGCCCAAAGTGGGTGGGCACAAAATTTTCTCTCTACCCCGCCCCTTCCTCCCCCTATTCTCCACCTCTCCCCCACGCACTCCCAACTCAAAATAGAAACAGAAACACTTTAGCTCATGAGGAAAGTGACATCCGCTATGCACATTTCTCAAGCTATCATATTTCAGTTAAGATTCAAAATAAAATAAAATGCCTTTTCTACCTTTGTTGTCTGGTCATTTTCTTTTTCCATCATGTTGATCTAGGTTCTCTTTTGAACTTTTCAATCTTTCTGCTATTTCTCCTTCAAGCAGCTGCTGTCCATTTGTCTTTTTCTCCTCTCTTGTTCCATTCCCTCACTTCACTTGCCTCTGACATATTGACCTTTCCATTTTAGCTCTTTCCTCTTTTTTTTTCTTTTCTTTTTTCTGTCCACCCAAATTTTATCCTAACCCCTTTTCCTTTGTTTTACTTTTCAGATATCTGTCAGATTTCCATTTCCTTTCCACACACTAGTTCTCCTATTCCCCATCTCTCTACTTCCCCAGCCATCCATTCCCTTCCATCTTCAATCTATTCCCCATTACCATATTTCTTTCCCCTGTAATCACCATCTTCCTCGCGTTTATTTCCTTGCCACCCCCTTGGCCTCTCCCACATGGTTCCACCTTTTCCAGTGTCTCTCTCCCTCCACCCTTCTAGCCCAGCATCTGCTCCCTCTCTTCTCCCCACCTTCACCCCCTCCAAGCATCTTCCTGTCACTTCTCTCTTTCGTCATGCCCCCCTCTCCTGTGATCCAGTGTGGCCAAGATTTCCCCCACTCCTTCCCTGAGCCCATACACACGTCCAGAACCTCTCCCTTCCCTTCAGCCCGCTCCCCCTTTGTCTTCCTCACCTCCCCCCCACACGTCCAGAACCTCTTCCTTCCTCCACACACGTCCAGAACCTCTCCCTTCCCTTCAGCCCACTCCCCTTTGTCTTCCTCGCCCCCCCACACATGTCCAGACCCTCTCCTTGCCCCCACACACATCTAGAACCTCTTCCTTCCCTTCAGCCCACTCTCCTTTGTCTTCCTTACCCCCCACACACGTCCAGAACCTCCCCTTGCACCCCCACATGTCCAGAACCTCTCCCTTCCCCCACACATCCAGAACCTCTCCCTTCCCTTCAGCCCACTCTCCTTTGTCTTCCTCACCCCCCTACACATGTCCAGAACCTCTCCTTGCCCCCACACACGTCCAGAACCTCTCCCTTCCCTTCAGCCCACTCCCCTTTGTCTTCCTCACCCCCCCCCCACGTCTAGAACCTCTCCTTGCCCTCACACACGTCCAGAACCTCTCCCTTCCCTTCAGCCCACCTCCCCTATGTCTTCCTCACCCCCCCCACACATGTCCAGAACCTCCCCCTTCCCTTTAATCCCCTCCCATTGCAGGGCGAGCAGACCACTGTCTTCCTCACCCTTTCCCACCCCTGCCACAGTGCTTGTATTCGACGCTATCGGCGCTGCCTCCTCCACCTCACAGTCTCCGTCTCCCCCCCCCCCCCCCGTGGCAGCGCTTACAATTTGCTACCGGCGCTGCCTGACATCACAGACGCGGAGCCGACGACCTGCTCCAGGACCTTCCCTCTGCCGCGTGCGTTCTTCTGCCCTGTGTAAACAGGAAGTTGAATCAGCGCGGCAGAGAGAAGGCCCCGCCCCCAGAGCAGGACGTTGCGCCACGTCTGTCAGCTGTCAGGCAGTGCCGGTAGCAAATTACAAGCTGCCACAGGAGTGGGAGACGGACTCGGAGATTGTGAGGTGGCGGAGGCAGCGCCGATAGCGTAGAAGACAAGCGCTACGGCGGGGTGGGAGAGGGTGAGGAGACACGGTGACATCTGGGTGGGCCTGATTAAAAACTGGGCAGGCCTGGGCCCATCCAGGCCCACCCGTAGCTGCGCCCCTGGCCCGTGGTGCGTGGCTCAGTTAGTGTGCTCTGAATGCAAATCTGTTTGTCCTCGTTGAGCACGGACCCTACTCTGCCTGATGAGTGCAGCTTCATTTCTGTCCCTTGAGCACAGTTCAGTCTCTGACTGTGGAGTGTATTTTCACCTTTGCCTGTTGGGCACTGTTTCACCTTGTCGGTCAACTCCAGCTCTTTTCTGCGGGTTGGATACAGAAACTTCTCGGCAGCTGTGGCATACCACAGTTTAGATTGCTAGACAAGGCTGTCTTGTCTCCTGTTAGCTACCATTCCTGTGGCACCTTTTCTTGCTGTAGCCTCTTGGTGGCTGGCGAGAAGCTTCTCCATTGCTGTAGTTTGAATTCTTCTCTGCTCCTTTTGTGGCTGCTTGGCACCTTGGGGGTCTTTTCTCCACAGTGTGGTTCTCGACTCTCTTTCTTTTTGTCTCCTTTTGTTCTCTTGGCTCTGTTCTTTAATCCCTAAGTCCAGAACGAGCTGGTTGAGGAGTATTCTCTTTGTACGGTTGTACCCTGGTATGCTGCTGCTTTTCTTCATGGTTCTCCTGGAGAGACTAGTGCTCCAATTAGTTGGTTCTCTCAACTCTGAAGTCTCTTGTTCTGTGGAGTTTGATTCTCTCACTAGGCGCTGTTCTGGGTGGTTCCTGGGCCTTGCTTCCTTTCTTCTATGTAGTGTGGCGCACTGTTTGGGGTTGCGTACTCCTAGTACTTGTTAGGGTCACTTCATTTGACCATCTTGGACTCAAGGCAGTCCGGCAGGTTTGGGAGTTAGTCTTTGTCCTGCCAGGGTTTGGAGAAGTGGATCCTAGTCTAGGAGAGACAGTTCTTCTCCTTGTTGCTCGGATACGACTGTTGCCTTCCTTCCAAGGGGGGTTCTTTGGCATGAGTATCTTTTGCTGCTTGTTTTACTACTCTCAGGACAGGAGTATGTAATTTTTATTTTGCTCAGGACGTTTGTTTTTTGTCCTACAGCTTCAGTTCCTTTTCTAGTGTCTAACTCTGTTCCATTTTGGTAGCCTGGTGGTTCGGATATTCGAATCCTTTTCTGCTGATCAGTTTTTTTGCTGTGTGTATAGCTTTGTTGATTTTTCAACCTTCTGCATTCTTCTTCCCCCACCCCCCCCCCCCCCCCCCCCCACCCACCCCCCCCCCCCCCCCCCACCTCTTTGGGAAACTGCTTTTGCTACATCCCATAGTCTGGACTGTCTGGTATAGATGACAAGGAAGGAAAAATTATGTTTTTACCTGATAATTTTCTTTCCTTAATCATACCAGACCAATCCAGATGCCCTCCTGGCTAAAGTCTGTCAGAGTGTTGTTTCCTTTAGGTATCCCTGGCTGTTACACTATGCTTCAATACAGTGGGATGTCTACAGCACTGCCTACTTCATCTTCTCTATTCAATCTCCTGCCACTTGTTGTTGTGCCAGCTCTGTATGACTCCTGTTACTTGGGATCACAGAGTTCTTTCCCTGGATTCAGGGGTAGATCTTTATATGCTTGGGCAAGCTCAGTATGGACCATTCCCTCCCGCTTACTTTACTGTGGGGGGAGGTTGCAGTTGCCTTTGGCCAAGCAGGAACACTGAGGTTCTGCATATTGGCTCCAAGAGTTTGCCTGTTTGGTATTAACTGTGTTTTCTTCTAGATTTCAGAGCACCATTGCTTGGCTATTCGAAATACTGAACATTCCAGGCTGCACGATACCCTTAAGGGGCGGTTTACTTGGAACTATTTTCTCTGTCTCCTTCCGCTGGTAGATGGACACAACCCATTAGTCTGGACTGGTCTGGTATGATTAAAGGAAAGAAAATTATCAGGTAAGAACATAATTTTTCCTATGGTGTTTAAAATTGTATATTTATTTAGTTATTTCATGTATATCCCCATTTTCCCAATCAAATCGGTTCAATGTGGCTAACAGATTATTTATACTAACAGTAACAATCGGGTTCAACGTATCTAACATATTATTAAACTAATAATACACATTAGTCAGTAACAAGATGTATGAGGAGAGACTTGCTGACCTGAACATGTATACCCTGGAGGAAAGGAGAAACAGGGGTGATATGATACAGACATTCAAATATTTGAAAGGTATTAATCCGCAAAAGAACCTTTTCCGGAGATACGAAGGCGGTAGAACGAGAGGACATGAAATGAGATTGAAGGGGGGCAGACTCAAGAAAAATGTCAGGAAGTATTTCTTCACGGAGAGAGTGGTGGATGCTTGGAATGCCCTCCCGCGGGGGAGGTGGTGGAGATGAAAACGGTACGGAATTCAAACATGCGTGGGATAAACATAAAGGCATCCTGTTCAGAAGGAATGGATCCTCAGGAGCTTAACCAAGATGGATAGCAGAGGCGGTAGGGGAGGCGGGGCTGGAGGTTGGGAGGTGGGGATAGTGCAGGGCAGACTTATACGGTCTGTGCCAGAGCCAGTGGTGGGAGGCGGGACTGGAGGTTGGGAGGCAGGGATAGTGCTAGGCAGACTTATATGGTCTGTGTCAGCCGGTGGTGGGAGGCGGGGATAGTGCTGGGCAGACTTATACAGTCTGTGCCAGAGCCGGTGGTGGGAGACAGGGATAGTGCTGGGCAGACTTATACGGTCTGTGCCAGAGCCGGTGGTGGCAGATGGGGATAGTGCTGGGCAGATTTATACGGTCTGTGCCAGAGCCGGTGGTTGGGAGACGGGGCTGGTGGTTGGAGGCGGGGATAGTGCTGGGCAGACTTATACGGTCTGTGCCCTGAAGAGCATAGGTACAAATCAAAGTCGGGTATACACAAAATGTAGCACACATGAGTTGGTCTGTTGGGCAGACTTGATGGACGTGCAGGTCTTTTTTCTGCCGTCATCTACTATGTTACTATCCTGCTATCTAATCGAAGAAGGAAAAACGCCAAGTTCCGACCTAAATCGGGAGATGGACGTTTATCTCACAAAAACGAATAACGCGGGTATAATCGAAAGCCGAACTTGGACGTTTTTCAACTGCACTCCATCGCGGAAGCGTACAAAGTTGACGGGGGCGTGTTAGAGGCGTGGTGAAGGCGGGACGGGGGCATGGTTATCAACGAACATAGATGGGCGCCTTTCGCCAATAATGGGAAAAAAAGTATGCGTTTGTAGCTAGAATTTAGGGCACTTTTCCTGGACCCTGTTTTTTTTCACGAATAAGGCCCCCAAAAAGTGCCCTAAATGACCAGATTACCCCCAGAGGGAAATCAGGGATGACCTCTCGACTCCCACAGTGGTCACTAACCCCCTCCCACCACAAAAAAATGATGTTTTCACAACTTTTTTATTTTCACCCTCAAATGTCATACCCCACCTCCCTGGCCAGCAGTATGCAGGTCCTGGAGCAGTTGTTAGAGGGTGCAGTGGACTTCAGGCAGGTGGACCAGGCCCATCCCCCCCTACCTGTTACAATTGTGCTGCTTAATGCTTAGTCGCCCCAACCCCCCCAAACCACTGTACCCACATGTAGGTGCCCTGCTTCACCCCTTAGGGCTATAGTAATGGTGTAGACTTGTGGGCAGTGGGTTTGGGGGGCTCAACACACAAGGGAAGGGTGCTATGCACTTGGGAGCTCTTTAACCTTTTTTTTTGTTTTTGTAAAAGTGCCCCCTAGGGTGCCCGGTTGGTGTCCTGGCATGTGAGGGGGACCAGTGCACTACGAAATCGGCCCCCTCCCACGAACAAATGCCTTGGATTTATTCGTTTTTGAGCTGGGCGCTTTCATTTTCCTATATCACTGAAAAACAAAAACGCCCAGCTCACAAATTGTCGAATAAAACATGGACGTCTATTTTTTTCGAAAATACGGTTCGGTCCGCCCCTTCACGGACCCGTTCTCGGAGATAAACGCCCATGGAGATAGACGTTTTCATTCGATTATGCCCCTCTATATAATACATCAATATAAAAGAATTATAAGGTTGAATTAAACAATGACTAAATAGAATGTGATAATTAATTTGAAAGAATAGCATTGTGAAGTGAAAAAGAATAGAAATGGACACTTCACGTTAGGATTCTTCCTTATTGGGAGGGGGGGGGGGGTGTCCAGTAAAAAACAAATTCTTAAAAAGAAAGGTTTTTAAGGATTTCCAGAATTTCAAATAATTATGCTTCCATCTGACTAGTTTTGGGAGGGAGTTCCACCATTTTGAACATTGGTAAGGTAACTCTGCTATGAAAGCTGATTTATATACCACTTTTTTGAACTAGGATAATGTAGAGTTAAATAGTCTCTGGAACCAGGAAGAGCATTACATAAGGGTAGATTAATTAAGGTTGCATATAATCTGGGGTTAGCCCATATTATAGAGTTTTGACAATGAATATGCAGAGTGTAAAGTCTGTTCTGGCTTTTATAGGAGCCCGTGTAGTTTCCTGAGCAGAGGAGATGCTTTCTCAAAATGAATGACCTTGTAACAAGTCTGGCTGCAGTGTTTTGGACTGTTTGTAATCTTTTTAAGGTCAATTCTTTGCAGCCGACATTAAGGCATTACAATAATCAAAATGTGATAGTACCAGGGGGTTGTGCTGGTAAATTTTTAACAACAGGCTCTTTCTCCGGACGTAGCCAGCTCTGCAGTTGAAGGGCCAGGGGGGGCAGGGGGGGGAGCAAGCACTCGCCTCTCTCTCCTCCCTCCCTTCGTGCGGCACGCTAGGCATACCTTTACTGGCAACCAATAAATGGACTGCCACCATTCCCAACATCTTGCTCTGAGCAGCATGCTGAAACTTCTCACACATGCTGGAGAAGTCCCCAGCCTGCTGCTCAGAGCTGGAAACAAGGAGCGGGGAGCAGCAGCAGTCTATTACTTGGCTGCCATGGCTCAGGCATCCCAACCAGCAAGTAAAAGAGAATCAGCAAGGGGCCAAGCCCACATTTTGGGAGCCAGTTGTTAAGTAGCCATGGAGGGCCCTACTTTACAACCGGCTCCCAAATTCTTAAAAACTTAACCGGCTTTTGCGAACCTGTGAGAGCCGGCTCCAGCACACCACTGGATAGTACTAAGATTGTACCAAGGTTCTGAAGATATCATTAGGGAAGAAATATCTGATTCTTTTGAACTCCATATTGCTCTGAATGCTTTTGTTGTGACTGCTTGACTTGGGCATCGAAAGAAATAAAGAGTCTATTATTACTCCTAATATCTTTAGTGTGACTCCAATAGATAAGTTACTTGAACGATGGTAAGCTCTCTGTGGTAATGTAGAAGTGTGATAGGGGATAGATAAGATCAAGAATTTGTTTTTTTTCTCCATTTATTTTAATTTAAAAGTGGAGGCTCAAATTTCCATCAGATCCAGGTCAGATTAACATATTCCACACATCTTCAATGGTATTGTCAAAAGGGCATCCAGAAAACTTCCCTAGAGGGGCCATCCTGATATTGAACAGGATGGACGATAGGGGAGAGCCCTGTGGCACTCCACAGTCTGGTGATCATGGGGGAGAAATAGAGCTATGTGATTTGGACCTGATAGGATCTGGATTTAAAAAATCCTTGGAATCAATTAAGTGCGTTCCGCTATTTCTAGATTGCCCATTAACGCTAGTAGCAAATTGTGATTGAGCACAACAAATTCATTAGACATGTCAAATTGAAGAAGAATGATTTTCCTACCTATGCTGATTTCTTTTCTGAAGTATGGTAAGGACTGTCTCCAAAACTATAATAGGTTTAAAGCCTGATTGTGAATAGTGTAGGAGGGAAAAGGAAATCAAGCAGTCCATGAGTTGGAAAATGACTATACCCTCCATCACCTTAATCAATAAGGGGATGGAGGTCACAGGTCTATAGTTGGTGACGTTATTTATATTTGCCTGAGAGTTTTTTGGAATGGGGGTTAGCATTGTAGACCCTTTATCTACAGGGAAGGGACCTAGTGAGAACTAAATAGAGAGACGAGATCTAGAGACTCAATGAACATATTGAGTGTAGTTTTAATAAGTAGCTGGGACAAGAATCTAGTATGCAATTGGAAGATGAGTATTTCAATAGGAAAGATTTCATTATTGAAGTAGTAGGGGAAGAGATAACCATAGTCTATTCCTATACACTGGGATAATGATTCTCTCATGAATGTTTCTGGGTCTTCTTTGAACAGCAGTACATTATTTCTAAAGATTTTCCCTTTGAAGTATGTGACTAATTGAATTGCAGAAGGATCAGATTCATTAGAGCGGATTATATCCTGAGTATATAATAAACTGTTTAAAAGGCTGTAAATATGTTTGGTATTGAATGGTTCATTAGTTATTTGATTCCATAGTAATCAATTTTAGCCTTCTTAGGGGTCCTCTTACAAAGGTGTGCTAGCGTTTTTAGTGTGCGCTAAAAATAAGTGTGTGCTAAACGCTAGAGATGCCCATGTATTCCTATGGGCATCTCTAGCATTTAGCACATACTAAAAATGCTACCACTCCTTTGTAAACAGACCCCTTAATTTTGTATTTATAATCTCTTAGAGATAATTTCCACTGTAGTTTGTTTTCCTCAGATTTAGATTTAAACCATTTTCATTCAAGCTGTCTATATTTTCATTTGATGAGCAAACTGTTCTTATTGAACCAGATAGATTGACTTTTTCTAGTTTTAATTTTTTCTGGAGCAAAAACATCTAATATTGTTTTGCTTAGTTCATCCCACTCTTTCATAAAAGTTACAGAATTTGAGATGAGCGTGAGTTTTTTTAAATCAGGTCCGAGACCAGAAGTCATTTACTTAAATCCTTCTTCTGGATTTAAAAGAGGGAGAATGACCTTGAGAATTTATGGTTTTTTGTTGATTCTAACCTGTATAAGGTGAATTTTAGTTTACAGTGATCTGACCATGGAATTGATTCCCATGTAGTACCAGAGATAGATAAGTTTTCTGAATTGGAGAATCTATATGTGAAAAGATCAAGTAAATGGCTTTTTGAGTGGGAAGAAGAAGTGTGCGGCTTAGTGAAATCCCATGATGATAAGAAGTTAAGAAAATCCTTTGTTTTAGAGTCAGTTAGGTTGTCTAGATATAGGTTAATATCACCAATTAGTAGGATGTTTGGGTTATTAACACAAATACTTGAAATGAAATCTATTAGGTCATCCTTAGCCATGTTCCAATTTCCTGGTGGACGGTAAAATAGGGTGATGCACAACTGTTCAATATGGTCAAGCTCCACAATATATGTCCAGCTTGGGTCGCTTCCATCTTTAAAAAATGTGATATGATTGAGGGGTCAAATGGTATTCCACTTTCTGATTTGAAAAGGGGTTAAATATAAGTGGATTTTTTTGTCTACTTTCCCCCTTTTGGCTATAAAGATGTGGAATGATCTCCCTGTGGATATTAGACAATCTTCTGGTTATTTACAGTTTTGAAAACATCTTAGAATCTGGTTGTTTCAAAAAACATATATTATAATGAAAAATTTGAATTGTATTTAATGATTACATTTTGTATCTTTCCTTGGTATGTTTAGATTTCATTATAACTGTTGTCCACATTGAACTTATCAATGTATATGTGGGCTATAAGTACTGTGTTGGTATTGTCATTCTCTTCTGCAAAGTTACACACCTTCTGACCTCAGAGATCAACTGGACTGGTATAATTTCAAAACTGACAGTACAAACAGCAGCAGTGATCCAAGGAAGGAAGAGACAACAAAAGTTCACTCAAATGTAACTTTAATGGAAACTAGACCCAACCTGGCCAAGTTTCAGATAACCTTCTTTAGAAGTCACACTGGTTTCCAAATATATTCACTGGTAAATGCATAAGTAGCCAATATGTACTGTAATTCCTGCTGGTATACTGTGGGGAAGACCCAAACAGACCAGTGTGTGATCCGCAGTGGCACTGGGGGAGGGCTAGAGCTACCAGCATGCAGCAGTGCAGCAACCACACCCACAATGATAGAGACACGAGGGGCATTTTCGAACGGGGATGACCACCTCTAAGGGCGCTCAACTCTAAGGACGGTGCCACAAAGGGGCAGGCCAATGCATATTATCGAAACAAGATGGACGTCCATCTTTCATTTCGATAATACGGTCGTGGACGCACAAATCTTGACATTTAGGTTGACCTTAGAGATAGTTGTCCTCGGTTTTCGGCAATAATGGAAACCAAAGATGTCTATCTCAAAAGTGTCCAAATCCAAGCCCTTTGGTCGTGGGAGGAGCCAGCATTTATAGTGCACTGGTCCCCCTCACATGCCAGGACACCAACCGGGCACCCTAAGGGGCACTGCAGTGGACTTCAGAAATTGCTCCCAGGTGCATAGCTCCCTTACCTTGGGTGCTGAGCCCCCCAACCCCCCCCCCCAGGTCCGCCTGCCTGAAGTACACTGCACCCACTACAACTGCTCCAGGGACCTGTATACTGCTGCGATGGACCTGAGTATGGCATTTGAGGCTGGCATAGAGGCTGGCAAAAAAGTATTTTTAAACTTGTTTTTATGGTGGGAGGAGGTTAGTGACCACTGGGGGAGTAAGGGGAGGCCATCCCCGATTCCCTCTGTTGGTCATCTGGTCAGTTGGGGCACCTTTTTGAGGCTTGGTTGTGAAAAAAAATGGACCAAGTAAAGTTGGCCAAGTGCTCGTCAGGGACGCCCTTCTTTTTTCTATTATCGGCCGAGGATGACCATCTCCTAATCACGCCCCAGTCCCACCTTTGCTACCCTGCCGACACGCCCCCTTGAACTTTGGTCGTCCCCATGATGGAAAGCAGTCGAGGGTGTAAAAAAATCGGCTTTCGATTATGCCGATTTGGACGACCTTGTGACGCCTATCTCCCGATTTGTGTCGAAAGATGGGCGTCCTTATCTTTCGAAAATAAGCGTGACAGTCCCTCTAGCTGTGTACGGCTGTTCCAGAGCAGGTCCCCTGGCCCCAACACCCGACTTGCTTCCAAGCACTGTGCAGCAACAATAAAGCAGGTCAGGATAGCTGCTGCTGGAAGGGAATAGGGAAAGGGAATGGGACTTGATATACCACCTTTCTGTGGTTTTTGCAACTGCATTCAAAGCATTTTACATATTATATACAGGTACTTATTTTGTACCTGGGGCAATAGAGGGATAAGTGACTTGCCCAGAGTCACAAGAGGCTGAAGTGGGAACCAATCCTGTTCCCCAGAATCAAAGTTAGCTACTCCTCAACTTGCACGTGGCTAAAATGCTGCTGTGCACTGTGTGCAGCCTAACCAGTGCCTGAGAAGACAGGCACAAATTGGCGTTTCAGAGACTGGGTGGGCCTGATTTGAGATTGGGTGGGCCTATGTCCACCCAGGCCCACCTGTAGCTACACAGATCTACAGCAGGTTTAATGCCAAATCTCTTGTTTTCCATAGTCCTGCTTTGTCCATCCAATTGCTCAGCAGCTTCAACCTCTTCCTCAACAGACTGCTGGATTAAGATCCCAGATAACCTATGCATACTTAAGTGCAGTTTGCAGGGAATAATCTAATTGCAGAGAGCTTCTTTATTGCTCAATAGCAGGGATGTCCAACCTCGGTCTTCGAGGGCCGCAATCCAGTTTCAGGACTTCCCCAATGAATATGCATGAGATCTATTTGCATGCACTTCCTCCTTTGTATGCAAATAGAATTCATGCATATTCATTCAAAATTTTGCTTTGAAAAATGATATCCCTTTGCATTGTTTTTTTTAAATCATTTATTTATAAATTTTCATTTTACAAGGGTCACTTGCAAACAGTAATACAGAGATGACTGTACATTAATACAATATTAGAGGAAAACAATCTCAACTAGATAAATGGATTATATACAATCTTTCTCTTTCTTAGACCACAAAATAAATAGGGAGAGTGAAACAAGACAAGGAGATCAATTAAACAACAGTAAACAAAGAAAACTTGATATTAACCTGATTATCCCCAGTTATTATTTATCTGAATCATTATTCCACATTGATTATCTGGTTGGCTTCTTCAAACCCAAGACGGTGTATAATCAATTAATTTCATTGGAAACATACTTATTGTCCAATATTAGTGGAAATAATACACCTGATTTCATTTTTTTCTCTTTTAAAACCAGAAATTATTTAACAATACAAACACTTGAATCTCTAATCCAATTCCTACTGATTAAGGTAATCCCAGTTTCACAGGCTTCACTCCTTTTGAATTAATATACTAAGAGGAATCATTTCAGAGGAAAATACTTTAGGAGTCATACCCGGAACTCTGGGAAAACAACAATCTTGATATTAATAATCTGTAATAATATTCATTTTGTACAAATTTTTCTGGTCTATTTTCATTTTCAAAATCTTAACCGTTTCCTACTCCTGTAGAACTTCATTTGCTGTATCAATTTTTCATTCTCAAAGGATTCAATTTGATTATCCATGTGGCTCACTAATAAGATTATATCTGAAGCAAAATTATTTACTACCAACGTTAGGTCCTGGAGCGCCTTCCAGATGATATTCAATGTAACCTCCACGGGAGCCAAAAACTCCAAGCTGATAGCTCTTACGGGTTTAGGAGTGGCACCGCCGACACGGGTTCAGCTGTAAATGACTTCCATTTCAGCATACACTCCTAACTCACTCCTCCACTCCTTTGGACATGGAGGCTAAATGACTCAGGAGCGATGAAGTTGTTTCCAGGTCCAAGAGCATCAACGCTCCTTCGCCGGCGCTAATCAAAGGATTCATCAACCCAGTCATCTGTGGGCTGCTCGTCGTGCAGCAGTCCCACACTTGCTGCACAGGGGACAAAACGCTGGTCATCAGCAGCTGACCCCCCATTGTCCCCTTCCTCTCAGTTAAGGTAACTGCAAATACATAGAAGAAATTTCAAGTAAACAAAAACAGAACTTCAGAGGACAGCTGGGCCGCTGAGCGTACTAGCTTCAGGTCACCATCTTTCCACTCTCCCTATTTTGGGACACTCTTTGTCTGGTTTCTCCTCAGAGGCCTGTCTGATATGGGTAACCCTTCAGCATAGCCGCTGAGTCATTGAAACACAGAAGCCCCTCCACCACTACAAGATGGTGTCCCTTCGGAGGGGTCCCTTTGCATTGTTTAATCCTCAAACATTTCACCTGCAAATTACATGGCTAAAGAAAATCCACATGGTACTGTAGGTCACAGGATTTTCAGAGTGAAATTCCCTGGGATCTATTGAACATAATCCTTAAAGAACATAAGAATATAAGAACATAAGCATTGCCGTACTGGGACAGACTGAACATTCATCAAACCCAGTATCTTGTTTCTAACAGTGTCCAATCCAGGTCACAAGTACTTGGCAAGATCCCAAAACAGTAAAACAGACTTTATGCTGCTTATCCTAGAAATAAGCAGTGGATTTTCCCAAGTCCATCTTAATAATGGCTTATGGATGTTTGATGAAATTAGCCAAACCTTTTTAAACCCTGCTAAGCTAACTTCTTTTACCACATTCTCTGGCAACAAATTCCAGAGTTTAATTACATGTTGAGTGAAGAAATATTTTCTCTGGTTTGTTTTAAAGCAGGTCCATGAGGGCTGCAAACCAGTCAAATTTGTATATAGTGTAGGTAGTGGGCATGCAAATCTATTTCATCCTGATAAACCAACTGGTTTGTGACCATGGGGGTAGACTTAGGAGTAATGTTAACAAATAGTTTTTCATGAAAAGGGTAGTAGATGCCTGTAGTGTCCTCCTTGGCAGGTGGGGAAAATGAAAAGTTTAACGAATTCAAGAATGTGTGGAATAAGCACAAAGGATTCCTATATGGAAAGAGAATGGAATTAAAGTAACTTAGCTATGCTTAAGTGGTAAATCCAGTATTTGGAAAGTAAGGCTAGTACTGGGCAGACTTCTACGGTCTCTGTCCCAATTAGGGCTAGGTAGATCTGGTTGGGCTGGAGCATGCTTCAACGGTAACTCCAGTAGTTGAAAATTAAGTCAGTGCCAGGCAGACCTCTATGGTCTGTGCACTGAAAATGGCAAGGGCAGCTCAAGATTAAGTATGCATTTGTTGGGTAGACTGGATAGACCATGCAGGTCTTTATCTGCCATCATCTACTATGTTAGTATGTGACCCTTGAGGACTGGAGTAGGAGACCCCTGTCTTAGAGAATAATTAGACTGCCTAGCTCAGAGTAGCAAAATGTATGTGAGGGAGACATAATATATTCTTTTAGACACTTAGGTTGGGGAGTGAAGTACACCTTCAAAATGGCAGTTTCTTTTATGAGTGGAGGAGTGGCCTAGTAGTTAGGGTGGTGGACTTTGGTCCTGAGGAACTGAGTTCAATTCCCGCTTCAGACATAGGCAGCTCCTTGTGACTCTAGGCAAGTCACTTAACCCTCTATTGCCACATTGAGCCTGCCATGAGTGGGAAAGCACGGGGTACAACTGTAACAAAAAAAATATATTATACTATCTAAATAAGCATAAACATTGCTTTCTAAAGAGCATACAGCTGGGAAGACCCTCCTCCATTATTTCAGCATGAAAGAACTACTTTAAAAGCATTCTATGAATATAAAAAAGAATAATGAATGGATAGATAGCTCTGTAGTGAAGGAGCACTTGCATTAATTTGCAGGAGGCCAACACCATCTGGGTTCTCTTTTTTAAACACAGTGCAGTGATTGCGACTCTAGGAACCTCTTGAAACACAGAACATGGAAGCAATGGTAAAATTCAAGAAAGGATTAGAAAACATGAGGCTGGATTTTCTGCTGGCATCAGTGCTTAAATGATTATGTATATTTAACTCTGTTATCCATTCTATAAAGTCCATTAAAAGGTGCCAAAAATCTGAATGCTAAGCTAGTATTCTGTACTGGAAAATTTGCATGCCATACAGTATCTGTTAGAGAATACTAGCATACACTAGCAATGATGCGCCTACATTTAAGCATGTCCACAGAGGACAAGTCTATAGCAGGCATATATGCTCATGCCTACATGTTTTATTTATTTATTTCCACCTTTATAAAGAGATTCACCCAAGGCGGTGTATAGAAGTTAGAGTTTAACATAAAACTCACATTTTTTTAACATCATAACAGTAGTAAAAATGTCTAAATATAAACATAAATACAATAAATGAGGTAAACTTGAGAACAGCAAATTAAAACTTAATAATAGGACTACTGTGAAACAGTATAAAAAATATAGCCCCCTGTTTACTAAGCCACACTAGCATCCACCATGCGGCAATGCCAACACAGCCCATTTAAAGTGCATGGCCCAGCAAACAGAGGGGATACACATTTAACAGCACTGAAATTCAAATAACAGAGATATAATATGATGTCAGCATAACACAAATGAAACAGCACACATTAGAACATTCAAACAACATAGATATGATGCTAGTGTTTTTCTACAATGTAGCTTACCATGTAGCCAAGAGACCAAGTCCAGAGATATAGATGTTGGCAGTTACTCATGCAATATACAATATCTTCATGAATAAGTGGGCAGTCTTCCTATAGCCCCCCACACCCCCTTTGCAGTTATATGCTAAAACACATAGGCCAGTGGTTCCTATTCATGAGAGAGTTTTGCATGTAGTGGAGGCAGTGCATACAAATATCTCATATGAATATTCATTGTGGATGTCCTGAAAACCTGAGTGGCTGGGGTGCCTCCAAGACCAGGTATGGGAACCACTGACTTAAGTGCATTCTATAAGATAGCACTTAAGTGCAGTCTCACACATATAACCGCTATTACCCCCATTTTGGCATGGAACTTTTTAGCACCAAACGTTACATGCCGAATTGGCACCTTTTGGTGCTCTATATACAATTAGGGGAATAGTGCAGTCATTGTGTCAGCACCATCCATTTACTTTGGGCCTGTTGTTTGGCAAGCCTCAACTAAATGTATAAGTGATCCAGCTCGAGACTGAATATTGTTGCTGTTGGATAATTTCTCAACCTGCCCAAAGCCTGGTCTCTCCTTATGTGTGTAGAGACCTTGAGTATCCTGCATTATGAGTCCCTGCAGTGAATTCTAAAGACCCTATTAGAAGCAGTATAATTTAGGCTTTGCAGTGACATCACTTGTCACTGGGAAGACAGGAGTAGCATATTTTGACGTTTCCTGCCCTGAACAGATCCTAGAAAGTAGGAGTGTCCCATATGTCCAATATTTTAATCGGGGGAAGAGATTGCAATTGTAGGGAACTGCTCAGAAGTATAAAACCCTGTGGATAATTCAAATCTCTGTCTTTGGATATTGGCCATACGTAAGAAGGGAAAGTTCTCCAGCCTTTAAGTCCTGCCAATTGTCCAAGTGGCTATAGAAACACCTGATTACTCTAATCAGGTCAGTCTGTGTAGAGAAGTGTTGGAGCAGATACAGTAACAGTAGTTGCTTAAGCTCTGTGCTGTGCTTGGGGCAGTTGGAAGTGGGGACCTGCTGCACTCACTCTTAGAGCGAGGAGTAGGGGGAAAACACTGGACTTACTGTGCAATTCCAGCTGGGCAACCAGGACCTTTCAAGCCTACCTATAGGGTGCTGGAATGCCATTCAGAGACTAAAGAAACCTCAAGAACCACTTACAGCACCAAGCCTCCTGAGATTAGCACTTCCACCTAGCACCAGTTCACTGACGTTCATACTTTAGAAATTGACAAGCCCTGACTTCCGGTGACGTCATCGCCTTGATGGCAGCCTAAGCTTGCAGCTCCCGATTAACCCCGCTAATAAAGCGAACATTAGCGAAATTTCTTACCGGAATTCCTCTTATTTCGCATGCTGGTGGTGTATAGTAGCCGGAGCGTTATCTGATGTCGCAAAAATTGAAAAATATAACGGCTAAAGGGGGAGCCCGGAGCAGCCAGAGTGTTTCCAAGATGGGAATGCACCATGTGTCCCCGCAGCGTGGAGAGGCCTCCGATTCTGAATCGGTGCGTTCGGAGGAAGAATGCGGTGGCGAACAGGAGGTGCGTTTTACCAAACTATTAAAAGATTTGCGGAAAGACCTTGCCCATATGAAAGCGGACATTGTGGAACGCATTGACCACTTGAGAGGAGAGCTAAAGGAGGTGGGGGCCCGTATTGACGACCTCGAAGTTCACGTCGAGGAACAGGGTGAAGCGATGTCCCAATTGCGTCAGAAGGACGAGGGATTTGAAAATCAACTGGCAGATTTGCAATATAAGGTAGACGATATGGAGAATCGGGGACGTCGGAACAACCTGCGTTTTCGAGGGGTTTCGGAAGCGGGGGAACAACAAGAAGATGTTAAAACAATTGTGCAAGAACTGTGTAAGCAGCTGCAGGCAGAAATGCCGGATAGCCCTATGCCGGAAATTGAGCGGGCTCATAGAGCTCTGGGGGCACCTCCACCAAATAAACCTAGAGATATTGTGGTGAGATTTCTGAAGTACACAGACAAGGAACAGCTTTTTACGTTAGCAAGACAATGGAGAGGGCTGATATGAGCATAGCGACTTTGGCGAAATATTAGTCGTGCAGCAGAATTTTGAACAAATTGAAGAGGAGAGAGATGGCTGAGTGGAAGACCAGAGCAAGGCATGGCTGCAGGAACAGCAGAGTAAGGCTTGGATGCAGGAACACAGACAGCAGAAGCCACCATGCAGGTAAAAGGCAGTCCGGAGACATCACAGAGCTAGATTACTTTTTCTCAGTGTGTGGTGGCAGCCAAAAAATCATAAGTACGTAAGTAAGTACATAAGTAATGCCATACTGGGAAAAGACCAAGGGTCCATCGAGCCTAGCATCTTGTCCACGACAGCGGCCAATCCAGGCCAAGGGCACCTTGCAAGCTTCCCAAACGTACAAACATTCTATACATGTTATTCCTTTAGGAAACCGTCCAACCCCTTTTTAAACTCTGCTAAGCTAACCGCCTTCACCACTTTTTCCGGCATTGAATTCCAGAGTTTAATTACTCGTTGGGTGAAGAAAAATTTTTCCTCCGATTTGTTTTAAATTTACTACACTGTAGTTTAATCGCATGCCCCCTAGTCCTAGTATTTTGGAAAGCTGTGAACAGACGCTTCACATCCACCTGTTCCACTCCACTCATTTTTTTATACCTCTATCATGTCTCCCCTCAGCCGTTTCTTCTCCAAGCTGAATAGCCCTAGCCTCCTTAGTCTTTCTTCATAGGGAAGTCGTCCCATCCCCGCTATCATTTTAGTCGCCCTTCGCTGCACCTTTTCCAATTCTACTATATCTTTCTTGAGATGCGGCAACCAGAATTGAACACAATACTCAAGGTGCGGTCGCACCATGGAGCGATACAACGGCATTATAACATCCTCACACCTGTTTTCCATACCTTTCCTAATAATACCCAACATTCTATTCGCTTTCCTAGCCGCAGCAGCACACTGAGCAGAAGGTTTCAGTGTGTTGTCGACGACGACACCCAGATCCCTTTCTTGGTCCGTAGCTCCTAACGTGGAACCTTGCATGACGTAGCTATAATTCGGGTTCTTTTTTCCCACATGCATCACCTTGCAGTTGCTTACATTAAACGTCATCTGCCATTTAGCCGCCCAGTCTCCCAGTCTCCTAAGGTCCTCTTGTAATTTTTCACAATCCTGTCGCGAGTTAACGACTTTGAATAACTTTGTGTCATCAGCAAATTTAATTACCTCGCTAGTTACTCCCATCTCTAAATCATTTATAAATATATTAGAAAGCAGCGGTCCTAGCACAGACCCCTGAGGAACCCCACTAACTACCCTTCTCCATTGTGAATAGTGCCCATTTAACCCCACTCTCTGTTTCCTATCCTTTAACCAGTTTTTAATCCACAATAGGACATTTCCTCCTATCCCATGACCCTCCAATTTCCTCTGTAGCCTTTCATGAGGTACCTTGTCAAACGCCTTTTGAAAATCCAGATACACAATATCAACCGGCTCCCCTTTGTCCACATGTTTGTTTACTCCTTCAAAGAATTGAAGTAAATTGGTCAGGCAAGATTTCCCCACACAAAAGCCGTGCTGACTCGGTCTCAGTAATCCATGTCCTCGGATGTGCTCTGTAATTTTGTTTTTAATAATAGCCTCTACCATTTTCCCCGGCACCGACGTCAGACTCACCGGTCTATAATATCCCGGATCTCCCCTGGAACCTTTTTAAAAAATGGGCGTTACATTGGCCACCCTCCAATCTTCCGGTACCACGCTCGATTTTAAGGATAAGTTGCATATCACTAGCAGTAGCTCCGCAAGCTCATTTTTCAGTTCTATCAGTACTCTAAGGTGAATACCATCCGGTCCAGCAGATTTGCTACTCTTCAGTTTGCCGAACTGCCCCATTACGTCCTCCAGGTTTACCGTGAAGTCAGTAAGTTTCTCCGACTCATCCGCTTGAAATACTATTTCCGACACCGGTATCCCACCCAAATCTTCCTCGGTGAAGACCGAAGCAAAGAATTCATTCAATCTCTCCGCTACGTCTTTGTCTTCCTTGATCGCCCCTTTTACCCCTCGGTCATCCAGCGGCCCAACCGATTCTTTTGCCGGCTTCCTGCTTTTAATATACCGAAAAAATTTTTACTAGTTTTTTTGCCTCTAATGCTATCTTTTTTTCGTAATCCCTCTTGGCCTTCTTTATCTGCGCCTTGCATTTGCTTTGACACTCCTTGTGCTGCTTCTTGTTATTTTCAGACGGTTCCTTCTTCCATTTTCTGAAGGCGTTTCTTTTAGCCCTAATAGCTTCCTTCACCTCACTTTTCAACCAGGCCGGCTGTCTTTTGGAGTTCCGTCTTTCTTTTCTAATTCGCGGAATATGTATGGCCTGGGTCTCCAGGATGGTATTTTTGAACAGCGTCCACGCCTGTTGTACAGTTTTTACTCTCTCAGTTGCCCCCCTAAGTTTTTTTTTTACCGTTCTTCTCATTTTATCATAGTCTCCTTTTTTAAAGTTAAATGCTAACGTATTTGACTTTCTGTGTACAGTTACTTCAAGGTCGATATCAAAACTGATCATATTATGGTCACTGTTTTCAAGCGGCCCCAGTACCATAACGTCCCTCACCAGATCATGCGCTCCACTAAGGACCAAGTCTAGAATTTTTCCTTCTCTCGTCGGCTCCTGCACCAGTCAAACAGGATGCTAGGAATTATTAGGAAAGGATGGTGAATAAGACTGATATAATTGAGGTCTACAAAATCCTGATTATTCTTTCCAATGTGCATCACCCTGCAGTTGTTCACATTAAATTTCTCTGCCATTTGGATGCCCAGGTTTTCCTGTAATATTTCAGAGTCTACACGTGTTTTAACAACTTTCAATAGTTTTGTATCATCTGCAAATTTAATCACCTCATTTGTCATTCCGATTTCCATATCATTTATAAATATGTTACATAGCACCTGTTCCAAAACAGATCCCTGCAGAACTCATCAGCTTGGAAAAGAGACAGATTAGGGGTAATATGATTGAGGTCTACAAAATCCAGAATGATATAGAATGAGTAGAAGTAAATTGAATTTTTTTACTCATTCCAAAAGTACAAAGACTAGGGGACACTCTTGGAAGTTACATGGAAATAGTTTTAAAACAAATAGGAGGAAATATGTTTTCACTCAATGAACAGTTAAGCTCTGGAACTCTTTGTCAGAGGATGTGGTAACAGCAGTTAGTGTATCTGGGTTTTAAAAAGGTTTGGACAAATTCCTGGAGGAAATGTCTATAGTCTGCTATTGAGACAGACATGGGAAGTAACTTCATGCCCTGGGATTTGTAGTATAGAGTGTTGCCGTGATTTGGGTTTCTGCCAGGTGCTTGTGACCTGGCTTGGCCACTGTTTGGAAAACAGGATACTGGGCTAGATGGACCATTGGTCTGACCCAGTATGGCTACTCTTATGTTCTTATGTTTAATATATTCTATCATAACATCTGGTTGTTTCGACTTATTCATTACGGAATACTAGGATATACCTGCACTGGGAGTGCCTAAATTTTGGTGTGATCACAGGCCAGGTCAATGGAAGGAGAGAGTGCACTTAAGTGCATCCTGCAATATGTGTAACTTCATTTTAAGGTTCAAGACACACCCATGCCCCCATGCTCCCCCCATGACTCCCCTTGCAGTTACACACTAGAGCACTTTGGCGCTCCTTTGTAGACTAGTGCATAGTGCATATACACTCATACGTGCCATTCATCTTTGCATTCATGCACATATGGTGCAAAAAAAAAATGCTTAAGCAATATTCTATAAGCTGGGCCTAAAGTTCAACATGGTTTATAGAATAAACACTTAAGCTGAGCATTTAGGTGCCACCATTTGCACCAACAAAAACATTTTAGGCAAATTCCTGTGCCTAAATTTATACAGGGAGCACCCATATTCTGTAATTAGGTATATAGCTGTAAACCACACCCCTCTTCCATCCTGAAACACCCATAAGCCTCCCATTTCCTTGCCCCCTTTTTCAGGCCACAAGTAAATTTTAAGTGCTGATCTCATGCCTAACTTTATGCTCGTTAGTCCCAATTAAATCTAGTTAGTGCCAATTGCTCATTAAAAAGCCAATTATTGGCACTAATTGGCTCATTATTCCATTAAATTTTGCACACAAATTAGGAACGCACCTAAATTTGCATGTGCAATATTTGGTGACTTTTATAGAATCAGGGAATGGTGTATGTAACTTCATGCTCCCAGTTATAGAATTGCCCTTCACAATGCTGTGCCATTGCGGGGTCAGTTCAATATAGGTGCCAATAAACCGGGTGCTAAGCAGAGTTATGTGCCAAATCAGTTATACAATACTAGTATGAGTCAGCAGTTATGTGCCAAACTTTAGGTGTGACCGCCTACATCACGTCTAGGGGCAGAGTAAATGGTGGTAAATCTTCAAAGTGCATGCAGGTGTCGCGTCCACTGCTCCTCCTGGCGCCTCCGCCGTGGGGGGCGAGAACCGGCGTCCATTGCGGCAAGGGGCAGCGAGTTGGAAGCCGCGGCGGGGAGCCGAAGCCCGCCGCGGTGATGGCCGCTCAACCCAGGGCCAATGGCAGAGGCTGGCGATTGCGGCCGCCGGCCTCTCGGTCGCCGGCTGTGGGGGCAGGGTTGACGCTGCTGGAGGAGGCGGTGCCCAGGCGCGATGGCTGGCGTCTCTCCCGGGCGCGGGGGTCTGGAGCTCCGCCTCCAAGGTGCCGGATTGGGTAGATAGAGCCAATCAGGACTCTGTCAGGAACCAGGTCTGGGTTGGTCGACAATGCCTGCGGGGGTGGGGCGGCTGATCCTGAGCAGTACTTAAGGGGAAAGACTGTATTAGAACTTTGCTTCAGGTTCTGTTCCCGAGGCCAGTCTCTGTTGGTTCCTGTGCCCCGTTGTTTTCCTTGTTCTTCCGGTTTTGACTTTTGGACTGTTCCTGGTATTCCCTGCCTCGACCTCTTGCCTGATCTTGACTACGCTGCTAGCCGCCGGCCCTGAACTATTGCCTGTCATTGGATGTCCTCATTCTCCATCTGCCCTCTGCTCTCCTGGTCTCTGTCTGGGTCAGTTCGGCACCCCACGGTTCCTGAAGTCCCGTTGACCGCCTGCAGCTGGGGGCTCAACCCTTGGTGAACGGCGGTCGCCACGGGTGAAGACTTGGGGTTGCACGGCTGTCCTTTGAGGTCCCTCGGGGCCTCGCGGGACCTAAGGGCTCACCTATCTTGCAGACTAGACAGCAGGAATATTAGGAACACCCCTGACATGCCCATGCCCCTCCCACATTAACGCCTTCTTTGCATTTGCACACTTGAGAAGTTAAGCCCACTGTTTACAGAATAGGGGCATAAGTCTATTAGCATCAATTAGTGCTTGTTAATGCCAATTACTTGATATTTATCGCCAATTATTTAGCAACTGGCCCTGTTGTATAACTGCATGTCCAATTGTGCACCTAACTTTGTGTAGAATTTGGGGGCATATGTGCTCAGCTAGAGTGTAAAGTGCTCAAAGGAGGAGAAAACCTGCCCCTCTAGTGCACAGTAATGGTAACAACTAAATCTAAACTAGAGCCCATGGTAGTGTTCTGGTTACCCTGCCCTTTTCTTCCTAATTCCACCACATAGTGAAGCCACAAAGGCAGCAGGGTGGGCTGACACTGCCAAGAGCTTCTCTGGCTCATATGGAGTAGGCAGGTCTGCAGAACTTTGTTTCCCTTCATGGGATTTCATTTCATCATACCATCTAACCTGATCTAACCTTTTTAAATGAGTGAAAATCGATTCACCTCCACCCCGCTCCACACCATTAAGAATTTTATAGACCTCAATCATATTTCCCCCTCAGCAGTCTCTTTTCCAAGCTGAAGAGCCCTAACCTCTTTATGTTTTCCTCATATGAGAAGAGTTCCATCCCCTTTATCATTTTGGTCACTGTTTGAAACTTTTCTAATTCCACTATATCTTTTTTGAAATGCAGTGACCAAAATTGAATGCAATACTTAAGGTGCAGACGCACCAGGGAGCGATACAGAGGCATTATAATATTAGTATTTAGTATTTTCTATAAACTAGCATGGAGTGCAGTGCCCAAATATGATGAAACTTTTTGTGACTGGTGGCAGTTCACTCTTCCTGAAAGCAGCTGAAAAAGGCCAGTCCAGGTTCAAAATCAGTGTGTGTGTATGAATTTACTTTGAGCAAGCATGTGTGAAGGGACTTGTCTTTAAAGTGATCCAGACGGGACCTCCCTTTACTCGTTCTGTTTCCTCATTCCATATACTCCACCACGCACTCTTAGATCATTAAATAAGAATTTACTTATGATAACCGTCATTCCGGACTACCATCTTTTTAGGGACAACACCTAGTTTTTGGAATAGCTTCCCTGATCATTTACATTATGAATCGTTTCCCATTAGATTGAAGAAGGGCCTTAAGGCATTCCTTTTTCAATCTACCTTTAATTAAATTTGATGAGCTGCAGATTGCACCCCTCCCCCCAGGGCTGGGATATCAGAGGTTTCTGCATTGATGCAACGGCAAACACCGATTTATAATTTTACAGCTATATATTTTGGTTAGTTTTCATTTCTTCGTTGTGTAACTTTTCTATGTTTTCTTTTTTTTTTTTTTTTATTGTAAACCGCTCAGATATCAAATGATGAGTGGTGTATCAAACGTTCAATAAACTGTAAACTGTTAATTGCAGACGGGCAAAAAGAATGTTGGAGAATCTATTGTGCCTTTCCTCACCCAGAAACGCTGAGAGTGTACGTGCTGTTTGGAAATGTCCCCCTGGCTGATTTTGTTCTAAGGATCTCGAGAGGTGCGTAGCCCTTGGCTTTGATTGGCTACAGGAAGATGGCAGTAGCACTTCACCTTTATAAGGCAGCAGGCAGCTGCTGCCTCCTCTGCCCTGTGTCACTGTCACAGAGTAGCAAAGAGAGGGAGGAAGAAGAGGAGAGAGAATCTTTATCTAGTGCTGTCTGCCCTGGCCACAGGTCCCCGGCTCCTCAGTCTTTGAAGGTAAGTGTCAGTATTAGTGCAACAGTTTGCTGCGTACAGTGCCATTCAGTTTAAGACATCCGGCGCAAGGTTTGTGCCTTAACTCTGAAGTGAGTGACATTTCTAAGAGTAGGAAGTCAGCTCATTGATTTTTGAGTAGCATGAAGGTAGATTGCTATGAAAGGTTTTGCTTTTTTCTTTTACAATGTTTGAACATATTATGTACCTCTCATATTGTTTTGGTGAAACACTATATTATGATATCAAACTTCTACAGCAGAATATCGTTTGTTAAGATTGATTCTATTTATTTATTGCATTTGTATCCCACATTTTCCCACCTCTTTGCAGGCTCAATGTGGTTTACAATAATCATGAATAGTGGAAATATATTAGAAAATAGACATTTGGTGTTACAGAAGGATCTTGAGCAACATGATAGTGAAAAAACATGATAGTCGTATAGCAAGCAGATATTGTAAGACAGTTCTCTTTGGCCGTTATGTGTATATTGCAAAATGAAGACTGCTCTTTGAGGTTGAGGAGATTCTTTAATCTGGCGTAGATAAGCAAAACACAAATTCATGGCAGCCGATGTTTTCCTGTATTGCTACATTTTTGAAAAAAAAAAATAGAGATAGAAAAGAAGATCTGAATCACAGTTGTTTTGGATACTAGATTTTTGATAAGTGAAAAATCATTGGTCCAATGACGAATGTATTGGTGAAAAATATCCATTGAACTATTCTCTGTTGGGTAATCACCTTCTGATGGTCCTGGTCTGCTAAAACGAAAATAAAACAAAAAACAAACAAACAAAAACTTACTCAGATATTTTTAGGGAGAGATTTTACTGCTGTGATTACTTAGTGTGTACCTATAGGATGCTTTAAAGTGCAGCACACTCAGGTACAAGTATTACAGACCTGCATATAACAAGACATGGTATAAATGTCATTCTGGTGACATGTTAGAAATACCTCCTACTTATGGTGTTATACTAATGTCACCAAATAAAAACCCTGTTAGTTGAAAATGCAGCAAGAATACTGTATTCACTGTTCTAAGAAAAGACAAATCCATGTCCCTTGTTTGAAATCCTCAATTTTCCTCTGAATATGAGGAAGTAGTGAACAGCAATATGTTTTCTGAGTAAACAATGATCTGCATCAATTGCCAATCTATAGAAAGCGACTGCCTAGAAATAGTTGGCATTCAGAAGTTCAGTTGTCTTGTGTTTAGGACAGAATCATAGTTCTGTTTTGGTGAAACACTATATTATGATATCAAACCTCTACAGCAGAATATCGTTTGTTTAGATTGATTCTATTTATTTATTTATTGCATTTGTATCCCACATTTTCCCACCTCTTTGCAGGCTCAATGTGGTTTACAATAATCATGAATAGTGGAAATATATTAGAAAATAGAGATTTGGTGTTACAGAAGGATCTTGAGCAACATGATAGTGAAAAAAACATGATAGTCGTATAGCAAGCAGATATTGTAAGACAGTTCTGAATATATGTGGAGAAGTTGTGTATATTTACATTGGTTGATCTTTGTGGTATACCTTGTTAAAGAGATGGGTCTTCAGTAGTTTGCGGAACCATGAGTTTTAAATTCTCAGGTTTCATTTTATTTATGTGTGCCTTTGCTTTTATTTAAATTTAACCAGTGATGTGCTAGAGGGCTTTTGGAGACCTCTTGTTAATATTATATTGCTCCAGAGACCCAAATTGGAATAGGTCTAGGACATTTTGAAGCATGGCAGGCAAATAACATAAATTATTAAAGAGGAAATTCTATATATGATGCCTTAAAAGTCAGCACTGTAAAACCATGTGGTTAGTGTGATTCTATAAACTATGCCTAAAGTTAGATGTAGTTTATAGAATATGCTCATGCACCGTTCTTGCAACTAAAATTTAGGTGCACCCATTTAGGCCACTAAAACCAGGCCTAAATACCTGCACCTAAGTTAGGTACAGATTGGGTGTATTCTATAATAGTGCGCATAATTTTTTGAAATGCCCATAATCCGCCCATTCTAATGGCCACCCCCCTTTTTGACTGTGCACATTAGAATTTACACGCACCACTTAATAGAATACTCCTAGAAAGTTGTGCTCATAAAATCTAATTAAAGCCAATTAGTGCCATCAATTGGTTGTTAAGTACCAATTATCAGCATTGATTGGCCTGTTAATTAAGTTGTACATGCAATTTGTCCGTGTGGCCAAATCAGTGTGCACAACTTAAGGTGCCATATGTAGAATTTGGAGGCAATTGTATGAAAGTATGTATTAACCCCTGGATTCTATAAATGGAGTCGAAATTTGCGCATGATCCTGACATCCATGTGCAAGTAAATGAGATAACAAGCCATTAACAATCAATAATTGCCAATGACAAGCAATTATTGATGTTAATCGGCACTCATTCAGATTTGCATGCAGATCTGGCTGCGCACAATTCTATAAAGATCTAACCCCTGAAGCCTCTCATGTGCAACCCAAAATGGGGCATAGCCATGGGAGGGGAAATGGGCAGGCCAGGGCGTTCAAAGATGCGTGTAGTGTTACAAGATTCCGGAGACCCATGCCTAACTTGCATGGCAAGATTTACACCAGGTTTCAGTTGGTGTAAGTGCTTATGCCCAAATGTGGGCGCACAAATCCCCGCTAGACACTATTCTACAAGGAGCGCTTATCCTAGAGCACCCTTTCTACAATAGCACTGAGAGATGATTTTTTCTGGCACCTGTTTTTAAGAACATAAGAATAGCCATACTGGGTCAGACCAATGGTCCATCCAGATCAGTATCCTGCTTCTGTGGCCAATCCAGGGCACAAGTACCTGGCAGAAATTCAATTAGTAGCAACATTCCATGCTACCAATCCTAGGGCAAGCAGTGCCTTCCCCACCTTTCCTCCAGGAACTTGTCCAAACCTTTTTAAAACCCAGATACACTAACTGCTGTTACCACATTCTCCAGCAATGAGTTCCAGAGCTTAACTATTTGTTGAGTGAAAAAATATTTCCTCCTGTTTTAAAAGTATTTCCATGCAATTTCATTGAGTGTCTCCTGGTCTTTGTACTTTTTGAATGAGTGAAAATTTGATTCACCTCCACCCACTCCACACCACTCTGGATTTTGTAGATCTCAATCATATCTCCCCTCATTCGTCTCTTTTCCAAGCTGAAGAGCCCTAACCTCTTTAGCCATTCCTCAGATGAGAGGAGTTCCATCCCCTTTATCATTTTGGTTGCTCTTCTCTGAACCTTTTCTAATTCCACTATATCTTTTTTGAGATACGGCGACTGGAAGTGAATGCAATACCGAAGGTGAGGTCACACCATGGAGTGATAACAGAGGCATTATAATATTAGTATTTAGTATTTTCGGTCTTATTTCAGCACCATTTAGTGAATCCAGCCCTAAAAGGGCAATCTATAAGCTAGCATCCACATTCCCATTCCCCTTGCATGCATAAATGCATAAAGTCATAAGTACATAACTATTGCCATACTAGGAAAGACCAAAGGTCCATCGAGCCCAGCATCCTGTTTCCAACAGTGGCCAATCCAGGTCACAAATACCTGGCAAGATCCCAAAAATGTACAAAACATTTTATACTGCTTATCCCAGAAATAGTGGATTTTCCCCAAGTTCATTTAATAATGCTCTATGGACTTTTCCTTTAGGAAGCCGTCCAAACCTTTTTAAAACTCCGCTAAGCTAACCGCCTTTACCACAATCTCTGGCAATGAATTCTAGAGTTTAATTACTCGTTGAGTGAAGAAAAATTTTCTCTGATTCGTTTTAAATTGACTACACTGTAGCTTCATCGCATGCCCCCTAATCCTAGTATTTTTGGAAAGTGTGAACAGACGCTTCACATCTACTTGTTCAACTCCACTCATTATATTATAGACCTCTATCATATCTCCCCTCAGCCGCCTTTTCTCCAAGCTGAAGAGCCCTAGCTGCTTTAGCCTTTCCTCATAGGGAAGTCATCCCATCCCCTTTATCATTTTCGTCGCCCTTCTCTGCATCTTTTCTAATTCCACTATCCATAACCAATATAAGCACATAAGCACCGCCACGCTGGGAAAAGACCAAAGGTCCATCAAGCCCAGCACTCTGTCACTGACAGCGGCCAATCCAGGCCCCAAGAACCTGGCAAAAACCCCAAAATTAATAACTATCAATGGACTTTTCCTTCAGAAATCTGTCCAGACCCCCTTTAAACTCAGCAAGGCCAGCTGCCGTCACTACCTTCTCCGGCAATGAGTTCCAGAGTCTAACTATGCGCTGAGTAAAGAAAAACTTTCTCCGATTTGTTTTAAACCTACCACATTCTAATTTCATCTTGTGTCCCCTGGTTTTATTATTGTTAGAAAGCATAAACAAACGCTTCACATCTGTCCGCTCTATCCCGCTCATTATTTTGTAAACCTCTATCATATCACCCCTCAGCCGCCTTCTCTCCAGGCTAAAGAGTCCTAGCCGTCTTAACCTCTCCTCATAGGGTAGTCGTCCCATCCCTTTTATCATTTTTGTCGCCCTTCTCTGCACCTTCTTCAATTCCTTTATATCTTTTTTGAGATGAGGCGACCAGAACTGAACACAATACTCCAGGTGTGGTCGCACCATGGAGCGATACAACGGCATTATAACATCCTCATGCTTGTTTTCCATCCCTTTTCTAATAATACTCAACATTCTGTTCGCCTTCTTAGCCGCCGCAGCACATTGAGCTGAAGATTTCAACGTCCTATCCACGATGACTCCCAGATCCCTTTTTTGGTCCGTAACTCCTAACGCGGAACCTTGCATAACATAGCTGTAATTCAGGTTCCTCCTTCCCACATGCATCACTTTGCACTTGTCAACGTTGAACTTCATCTGCCATTTGGACGCCCAATCCCCCGGTCTCATGAGGTCTTCTTGTAATTTTTCACACTCCTCCCGTGATGAGACGACCCTGGATAACTTGGTGTCATCTGCGAATTTAATTACCTCACTAGTTACTCCCATCTCGAGGTCATTTATAAATATGTTAAAAAGCAGCGGTCCCAGCACAGACCCCTGAGGGACCCCACTAACCACCCTTCTCCATCGAGAATAATGGCCATTTAACCCTACTCTCTGCTTCCTATCCTTTAACCAGCTCTTAATCCAAAATAATACATTGCATCCGATCCCATGACTCTCCAGTTTCCTTTGGAGTCTTTCATGCGGCACTTTGTCAAATGCCTTCTGAAAATCTAGATATACAATATCCACTGGCTCCCCTTCGTCCACATGTTTGTTCACCCCCTCGAAAAAATGCAGTAGGTTTGTGAGGCAAGACTTCCCTTCACTAAAACCGTGCTGACTTTGTCTCAGTAGCCCATGCTTTTGTATGTGCTCTGTAATTTTATTCTTAATAATAGCCTTCACCATTTTTCCCGGCACCGACGTCAGACTCACTGGTCTATAATTTCCCGGATCTCCTCTGGAACCCTTTAAAAAAATCGGCATTACATTGGCCACCCTCAAATCTTCCGGTACCACACCTGATTTTAGGGATAAATTGCATAGCTCCACAAGTTCATTTTTCAGCTCTATTAGTACTCTAGGATGAATACACTCCGGTCCTGGTGATTTACTACTTTTCAGTTTGCAGAACTGCCCCATTACATCCTCCAAGTTTACAGTGAAATTATTTAGTCTTTCTGACTCGTCCGCTTCAAATACCTTTTCCGGCACCGGTATCCCTCACAAATCCTCCTCGGTGAAGACCGAAGCAAAGAATTCATTTAATTTCTCCGCTGCTGCTTTGTCTTCCCTGATCGCCCCTTTAACACCAGCTTATTTTCGAAAGAGAAAGACGCCCATATTTTGACCCAAATTGGGAGATGGGCATCTTTCTCCCGTGGGCGCCCAAATCGGTATAATCGAAAGCCGATTTTGGGCGTCTCCAACTGCAATCTGTCGCAGGAACGGACAAAGTTGACGGGGTCGTGTCGGAGGCGTGGTGAAGGTGGGACTGGGGCATGTTTATTGGCTGAGGAGTGATGGGCGCCCTCGGCCGATAATGGAAAAAAGAAGGGCGGCAGAAGCGAGAATTTGGGCCGCTTTTTGTGGACCCTTTTTCTCACAAACAAGTCCCCAAAAAGTGCCCCAACTGCCCAGATGACCACCGGAGGGAATCAGGGATGACCTCCCCTGACTTCCCCAGTGGTGATTAACCACCTCCAACCCCGAAAAAAACAACTTTACAATTTGTTTTTTAAGAGTATATCCTTTGCTATGCCTCTATTCCTGCTACGGTAGTTGAAGACGTCCTTCCCTGCAACAGCAGTTGAGAACGTCTAAAATGCTTCCAACACCCTCTTTATTTGGATTGTGGATCACAAGTAACAGCAGTGGGATTTGAACCAGCCATCTCTAGATTGCAAGACCAGTGCTCTAACCACTAGGCCAGTCTGTCACTCCTCCATGCTATTCCACTTCCTTGAAATTTGGCCATCACTGTGGGGGGGAGGGGGGGCAGTATGTAGGTCCCTGGGTGGGGGAGGCATGTGTATGTCAGCAGAGGCATAACAAAGGCATGGACATCCTTCTTTCAAACATTTTGGACATCCTGAACTGCCCCCCTACAGGGACAGCCAAATTTCAAGGAAGTGGAGTGGAGGAGTGGCAGACTGGCCTAGTGGTTACAGCACTGCTCTAGCAATCTAGAGGTGGCTGGTTCAAATCCCACTGTTGCTACTTGTGATCCACAATCCAAATAAATAAAGACAGTGTTGGAAGCATTTTGGACGTCCTCAACTGCCATTGCAGGGAAGGACGTCTTCAACTGCCGTCACAGGGACGGAGGCATAGCAAAGGACATACTCTAAAAAAACCGCCCAAAAGTTTGAAACACTGTTTTTTTCGGGGTGGGAGATGGTTAATCACCACTGGGGAAGTCAGGGGAGGTCATCCCCGATTCTCTCTGGTGGTCATCTGGGCAGTTCAGGCACCCTCCTTAGGAAGGAAATCGTGTGCAAATGAGCTAACAGTGAGCAGCTCATTTGCATTCAATTTCCTTCATGCATGCCCATTCCTTTCCAGATTAGTAAGGGAAGGGCTTTTTCCATTCAGTTAGTGGGACCAGTGCACTACGAATCCTGGCCCCTCCCACGACCAAATGCCTTGGAGTTATTCGTTTTTGAGCTGGGCGCCTTCGGTTTCCATTATCGCTGAAAAACGATTCCGCCCAGCTCAAATCCACCCAAATCCGATGCATTTGCCCGGCACCAACCATATTATTGAAACAAAAGATGGATGCCCATCTTTTTTGAAAATACGGTCTGTCCCGCCCCTTAACATATTCGTCCTCGGAGATAGACGCCCATGGAGATGGGCGTTCGTGTTCGATTATGCCCCTCCACATCTTTTTTGAGATGCGGCGACCAGAATTGAACACAATATTTTTGTTTTCCATTCCTTTCCTAATAATACCGAACATTCTATTTGCTTTCTTAGCCGCAGTAGCACACTGAGTAGAAAGTTTCAGTGTATCATCAACGACGATACCTAGATCCCTTTCTTGGTCCGTGACTCCTAATGTGGAACCTTGCATGACATAGCTATAATTCGGGTTCCTCTTTCCCACATGCATCACTTTGCACTTGCTCACATTAAACATCATCTCCCATTTAGATGCCCAGTCTCCCAGTCTCGTAAGGTCCTCTTGTAGTTTTTCACAATCCTCCCGCGATTTAACGACTTTGAATAACTGTGTGTCATCAGCAAATTTAATTACCTCACTAGTTACTCCCATCTCTAGGTCATTTATAAATATGTTAAAAAGCAACGGTCCCAGCACAGAGCCCTGGGGAACCCCACTAACTACCCTTCTCCATTGAGAATACTGCCCATTTAACCCTACTCTCTGTTTTCTATCTTTTAATCAGTTTTTAATCCACAATAGAACACTACCTCCTATCCCATGACTCTCCAATTTCCTCTGGAGTCTTTCATGACTCTTATGCAAGAGCATGTACAGTTACCTACAGAAGTGCCAGCAGGGTGCCTAAGTGATATTCTACAATGCTGCAGATAAATGTAAGGGATGTATAGATATGGATGAGATTCACAGTTATGTGAGTAAGTTACATACATCCCTGCTGTCATGTAGGCACTCATAGTTATGTCAGCTCTATGTTAGGTGCACCAGTACTAAATTATGCTTGGATTCTATCTCAGAACCTGGTCACCTTGGTGATGTTCTACAACCAGCTCACACTGAGCATCCTCAGGACATCAAAATGGAGGCGCTCAATTATGGTCACTAAGGGGTCCTTTTACTAAGCTGCGGTAAAAAGTGGCCTGCAGTAGTATGGGCGTGTGTTTTGGGTGCTCACTGGGCCATTTTTTTTACTGTGGCTGGGAAAAAGGACTTTATTTATTGGGCCAGGAAATGGGTGTGCACTGAAATTTAAACTAGCACGTACCTATTTACGTCCTGAACTCGTACTGCCACCCATTGACTTAGCGGTAAGGGCTTATGTGCTACTTGCATGTGTCAACTGCTGATTACCACCAGGTACGCCCCCCAAGGAAGAAAATTATTTTCTACTGTGGGATTTGGCATGTGCCAAACTCAGAATTACCACCGGGCACATGTGCTAGCCTGCGGTAGTGCTGATTTGGCACATGCTACCTGCGCATTAGCCCTTCCACGTCTTAGTAAAAGGGCCCCTAAACCTTTCAGTAAGGCTTGAAATTTATCAAACATTGAACTGTTTCCATGATAATTTTAACAAGCATGACCTCAGTATCTCTTGTGAGAGCTATATATTTCTTTAGGATGGTCACATATTTCCTCTTTTTCTTCCTGGTCTTCAGGTGGTTGGGATCAGGGTTTTTTTGATTTTTGGATTACTGTTACCATCCCTGGATTTTTCAGCTCAAGTGTGTTCTTGAAGTGTATTGTAAAAGATGATGGATAAAACAATAACAATAAAAAAGCTATACAAATTCACATATAGGGATTTGCCTCCTGTTTGATTGAATAAAATATTTCCTGGATTTAAAAAAGATGAGTTTACTGGCCTTTGTGTAATACTTGGCACCTTATTTCATAATGTTAGTAGATGTACATTGCTGTACAACAGTGAAGCAGCTTCGGCCTGCTTTTTGGATTTGTCAGCTTAATTGGAACTATTTCTATTGAGATTATGGTGCTATTTACAAGAGTGGAAGTATAGGCTTTCAAATCCTCCTTCTCAGGGTGATGCTCCTCGTGACCTTGGGCAAGTCGCTTCACTCTCCAGTGCCTCAGGTACAATGTGGACTGGGAAATAACTGTGTGTCTGATTGTAACTCACTCTTAGCTCAGACTTGGAAAGCAAGGAAAAAAGAATCCAAAATATTTTAGGATAACAATATAGCACTGACTGGAGCTCCACTGATCAAACCCCTTTCCAAGGAACTTGGTTAGCACATCGCAGAGTCCATGTATGCAGCCGGCTGTATTCGGGGAGCCTTCATAGGCAATATCCTTGTTAAGTATTGTTACTTTTAGAAAAATGACTTTGCACCGTTGAAATATGCTACATTAATATACAAGCAAATGCTCAGCTATTTAAGTGTTTATTACTGAATAACAGTAAATAGCAGGAAATAGTTGTGCATTTGAGGGTACACCAATGCAGCACATTTCACCTGCATTTCAGTATGCACTTTTAGGATGCTAATGAGAGCCAGGCCATTGCATACAGAGATCTCATAATGGTTTTTAAGGGGCTGAGTAGTTAAAGAACATTTGACTTTTGAATGGCAATCTGATAAATTCTTATCCCACCACCCCTCCCCCACATTTTCTGCATAACTGTGCTGAAATGTCAAAAAAACAAGATTACTGATGAGTATCTGCATGCAGAAGAAACGTGTGGCTGATTTCATTTTGTCTTCAGAAGCAAACAGGAATCAGTCTGTGACACGCATGGATCACACACTGAACGTACTGAGTGTTAGAGAACAATCTGGCTTTTCTGAACTCCTTTTGCTTGTAGGCATGGTGTTAAAATAAAATAATGTAACATAAAAGCCAACAAAATCACGTTGACCTAGTTCTTTTACCCAGTCTGTTTTTGCTTTAAAGAAAAAGAGAAAAGGAACAAATAAAAGTCTCCTTCCCAGTGTTTAAAACAGTGATGGATTAATTGCAGTCAAATCAAAGTGTGTGAGTGAGTGTGTGTGTGTGGAGGGGGGGGGGGGGGGCTTAGCAGTTACATCAAGAGGTACTTTTTCACAGAAAGGATGGTAGATGCCTGGAATCCCCTCCCTGGGGAGGAAGTGGAGACAAATTCAAAAATACACGGGATAAACACAAAGGATTCTAATATGGAATGCAAATAGAATCAAAACTAAACAGTACCTGGAAGGCAACTCCAGGGTTGGGAAGCAAGACCAGTATCAGGCAAACTTCTGTGGCTTTTGAGCCAAAAATAGCAAGGACAAATCAAGAAACTGCATATGTGTATTTTATATCACATCCTATCATATGCTATGAGTATATCTTACAGGGGGTGCGGAAGACACCTTAAGGTTGATAGCAAGTAAAATGTCAGTTTGCAACTCTGTTGGATTGGGTTTAATCAAGTACTGTCAATGAATGAGACTATACTGCAGCCCAAATTATAAAACCCTTCTTCCAAGATTGCATCAAATATACCTGCCTATATGTGGTTGGTGTTGTGGTGAATCACTGACTGCTGTGCTTGTCACGCCAGTATTTGGTCATGAAGGAACATGACCTGCACTGAGTGGCAGGTGCAGCCCTGGCCACCTTGTTGGGCAGGACTCGATGAACCGTGCAGGACGTCATCTGCCATCATCTACTATGTTATTATGACTTTCTCCAGTGTCCTGTCTTCTATGTGTCAGAACCAGCACACAACATACAATGGGAGAGCATATTTTATCTATATATTTAGGTATTAGATTTTATTAACTGCCTTTATGAAGAGATTCACCCAAAGTGGTGTACAGCAGATAAAGTTTAAAATAAAACTTATCAGATCGATATTCAAAGTAATGTAACCAGTTAGAAATGGCTCCTAGCCAGTTAAATCACCTGTGTGGGGCTAACTGGTCATTTTCACTGGCACTACTTAACCGGTTATTGCCACTGAAAATGCCCAGTTAGGGGGAGATTCTATATATGGCGACTAGCGTTCCACGCCTAAATCTAAGCGTATTCTATAACAATGCGCATAACTTAATTGTCTTAACAAGCCAATCAGCATTGTTAACAGCACTAAACAAGCAATAATGAGCAATAATTAGAATTTATGCAGCTAACTCACTAAGCGTATGCTGTAATGAACTGTGCCTAAATTCTAAAGCATGCAGTTCAGAAAGGGTGTGGCTATGGGCCGGGAGATGGGCATTTCTTGGACATCCCAAATTTGTTACAGAATATGGCCCAGTCTGCGTAAATCTACGCACAGGGATTTACACCACGTTTTAATTGGTATAAATAAAGGCGCTGGGCTATCAACCGAGCGTATTCTATATACCGTGCATAAATGTTATAGAATACACTTAGGTGAAAATGATTTCCATGTGGACTTTCCAGGCACCATATATAGACTCTCCCCCTTAGTGCCTAACTGAAAACTGACTATTTTGGGGGCATTCCGGGGCAAAGTAGGCAGTTGGCCAGTTAAGGGCCAATATTCCGTATAAAAGTTAGTCCTATCTTTATATAGTTCCCCATAAACCGGCTATGCTTTAGCTGGCTTCACAAACCTGGGAATTCCGTGCCAAAGCACGGACATAGCCTGGCACTGAATTTCTGGGCATAATACCAGAGACTGAATATTGAGCCCTACAATGTTTGTTAACAGCAAAACAATAATAAAATGAGAAATACAAGCATAAATGCAATCAATAAGGCAAACTTAGGGCTGGTAAATTGAAACCTAGTAATAGGACTAATATGATACAGTATCAGAAATATAAACATGTATTCCACAGTCTTATGAATATGGGAAAAAGTGAACGTGAGGGAGTGCATTTAGAGTAGCTAATGCCAGGCTCTTCCTGTCCTTGGCCTCAGGGTTTTTGGAAAGGCTCTTATAAGTGAAGGAGTAGCCTAGGAACTGGGTTCAATTCCCACTGCACCTCCTTGTGACTCTAGGCAAGTCACTTAACCCTTCATTACCTCAGGTACAAAATAAGTACCTGTATATAATATGTAAACTACTTTGATTGTAACCACAAAAACGCAGTACATCAAGTTCCATTCCCTTTCTCAGATAACAAAAATTTCCCTTTTCCTCTCCTAGAAGAAAATTATTGAAATAAAAGCTGATTCAAAAAGAGGTTTTCTTTGTAATGGAACACATGGCTTGCAAAAGAACCAAGAGCATCACACTAAGAAGGCACTTTCAAAAATCATTTACCCCGGTAAATGGACTTTCTGAGAATTACCCACTGTTTCGGCAGGTTAACTATGCATGAGGGTCGACAAAGTTCAGCCTTTCAGATGCGCAGTGGGCAATCTGGAGAGGAATATGACTCATGTATTTTAGATTTTCAAATCTATTCGGGTTGTTTTGTATGCAAAAATTCCCTTCAGAACAAATGTGCAAACCTCTGCCATACTATTTCCCAGGACAATTTTTGAAGAGAAAGTCCTTTCCTTTGCCAGCCTTCTCGTTATATGTCTCTTTTTGCTTTCCTGTCCGTTTTCCTGATCAATGATTTGATTGTAAACTACCTTAATATCTGGCTATTACGTGCAGCATAGCAATTGGAAATAAACACAAACATCGTTTTCTTTTGAAAACTTTATTGGTTTATTTTCTACAGTTGAAGAGTACTGTGGCATATGTTCATATTTTGAAAAATGTAATAAAAGTTAAATTCCAAACAAAAAAAATATCTGGCATGAATGTAGGCACCTATAGAACCTGTTGGAATTGGTTTTGTTATGGTGAGTAAATTTTCTTTCATTGTTAACTTTAGCTTACCGGATGACTCTCTGATGTCTTTTGTTACGTGCTGTGTAGTTTAATAAGACCTTCTCTCTCTGTTCCACTTTCATTAGTTTCAATGATAGCAGCTCTTAACCCCCTCCCTACCCCTATCCCCATGTTCTTGATTCATTATATTTCTTTCCCAGTTTTTAGCAGCTCTGTTAAATCTTTTCAGATTCCTCAAATTTCCCTTCTCTGCCTTCTTACTAATAAATACTTAATCCCAATTTGCCTTTTCAGCAAACTGTGCCTTTAAAATGTGTTAGAGTCAGGAAATGAATGAGTAGCAGGGATTATAAAGAGGGAGGGGGAGCGAGGGTTAGTGAGAACAGATTCATAAAGTTGGAAGTCAGTGCAGGAGAGAGGAGTGAGAAAAGGTATGTATGAAAAATCTTAATATTTCCTGTGCTTTCTACTGCACCATTTTCTGACCTTTTCTGAAATATCTGCTATTCTTAGACCATTTCTGATTTTGTGAATGATGCAGTAAGTGTTCCTTTTTGACGAACTGGAAAGTTTATTTTATTTGTTGGGATTTATGAAGAAAGTCACCCAATCAAAAAGTATAGTTTGAAATAAGCAACTTAACATTTGTTGTAAACTGCTTTAAAATCAATAAATTAAATCAAAATGACCAAACATCAGCATAATACACAATTAGAGAAATGAGATAAACTTAGAGATAAGCAAATTAAATCCTAGCAATAGCAATAATATGATAGAGTGTCAGTAATACACAGTAAAACATTCATATAACAGACATATGATAAATATCAGCAGAATATGAAAAGATAACGTAACAGGCAGCATGGTAGAACATTCATATAATAAAGATTTGATACTCACAATGCCTGCACAATTCAAATGAAATACCATAATACACAGCACAGTAGAAAGCTATTTGATTCCAGTTAAAATGCTTTCAGCTACATACAGAATACCATACCAGTGTGGACAGCTCTGTCCTGTCATGCACAATCTTTCCCTAAAGTTACTGGAGGCAGATTCACCAAAGTCCTGGTAAAGCACCGATCACTATTTCCATCTCGGTAAAAATTACCAAGTTGGAAATAGCCAGTGATGCTAAAAAAAAATGGAATGCAAATGAGCTGCTCGCAAAAATAACGAGCAGCTCAGCAGGGGGGAAGCCAATTTGTCACCCGAGCATGTGCAGAACAACCAATCATTAAGCTTGGCTGCTCTGTGTATGCTACAGACATCTTTCATACACGCATACAAGCTGTGTGTATGAAAGCAGTGTGTAGCTTTTTTTGTTTTCAAACTTTTCTTTTTTATTGCCACCACAGCTGTCTCCTCTGGTGTAAGCAGCACTTGCTTTCCTGGGTGTGCAGCCAGACCTGCCTGATCTGCCCCTCCGCAGCAGTACAGCCAAGGAGCTGTGTCACCTCTGGAAGCAGGCAGGGATGGAAGCAATTGAGAGCAAAGAGAAGGAGGGAGTGAAGGGCTGTGTGCCTGTATGCTTGGTGAGGGCGGGGGGGGGGGGGGGGGGGGGGGGGGGGGTCTACAGATGCCACAGCTCTTCTGAGTCATCCAGGCAGCTGCAGCCAAGGGTAGAATCAGCAGTCCTTTCTGTGTATCGCTGGGAAAATGGCTGTGCATCACTTGGAATGCACATTTGAATAGTAATTAGCTGCTAAAGTGACAGAAAAAGAGCGCAAAGAAAACCCCTTTGTGCATGTCTCACTGAACTCTGTGTTTGCTAAACTGGCTAGAACCAGTATAAAAATCATGTTGCTGGTTCATTAAGTTTTGTGCATTTGGGCCTAATTCAAGTGAGTGCAATGTGATCAAAATGGATCACTCACAGAAATCCGGTGTGAGTGCTGTAAGAGTTTGAGGGGTAGATGCATCAAGCAAACGTAAAAAAATCAAAATCGTTAAAGGCCCTAACGATTTTTAAAAAACGAAGAATGCACCAAAAAAAAAAGTCACACATGCTCAGATCGGTATAGAAACGTACAATGTATCAAAGAATCACAATACACATCGTTAATCGGCCCCCAAATCATGCGCAGAGCAGCCAAGCGTTATGTTAGCTGCTCTGCGCATGCCACAAACAGTCAAAACACAGTCAAATCACAAGCACATGGCTCCCAAATCAAAACAAAAATAAAAAAAAAGGGTCGGGAGGGGGCAAGGCCGTCCGTACAGGACGCTCCTGACGTCAGTACGGTTACTGACGTCAGAAAGGGGCGGGCCCAGCAGGAGAAAGACGCGCCATCGAAGCTGGGCGAAGGCAGGCATCAGGCTTTCTTCTTGCCCGTGCAGCGCCTTCGGACAGAGGAGAGAGGCGCTGCACGGGCCCGGTAAGAGGGAGGGGGGCCCGATGGAGGAGGGGAATGGCGGCGACGACCCCAAAAGGGGGCGTGGCACAGGACGGAGGATGTCGGGAGGCGGAGCTGAGGTGAGAGAGTAGTGAGGAAGGGAGGGGGCAGGGGCTGCTCGAATTTTGCTTTTTCGGGGTGGGGGGAGCGGCAGAAAGTGGAGAGCAGCGGGGGGGGGGGGGGGGGGGGCAAGGCCGTCCGTACAGGACGCTCCTGATGAGCGCCCTTGCCCCCTCCCGACCCTTTTTTATTTTTATTTATTTATGTTTTTCTGACGTCCTTTGGACCAATCACAGCGCTTTTAGCTCTGCTAATGCGCTGGGATTGGCTCAAAGTTTGTTTATTTTTTCTCTTAATGATTTTTCCTGGCACAGAGCTGTCCTAACGAGTGGTCCAGACCTCTCGTTAGTTTTCCTGCCTTTTTCCTGCGTAAAGGCAATCGGAAAAGGTTAGTGCATGTCGTTTCAATGGGGTTTTCACACTAATTGCTCATCTCCATTCCGTTTTCGTTAGCTGCTGGCTTCCTCGGTAAAAGCCCTTTGATGCATGCAACGGATCAAATTTTCCTCGTTGGAGAGTCATTAAAGGCTCATTTAGCTTTAGTGCATCTGCCCCTGAGTCTCTGTATATTTTTTACAGTACATTGTGAGATAATGTTGTCTTGTGTTTGTTTCATTAGAGTTTGGTACTGATTAATGACACAATCTTAAAAAAAAAAAAAAGCTGTCTAAAAACGTCTTCAGAGTAGGAGCTTTGGTGATCAAATGTGATTGTGTTACCTCCAAGCAAAGGCTGAGAAAAGGAACTTCATTGCCAGTGAAATGCAGTGTAGCTGTGGGACTCAAAAAGGATAAGTGCTCTGGTTCTTTCCAAAATAAAACAAAGACATTAGAACTCCCTGAAACAGAACAAGTTGTGGGGTAATCCTCTTTCTCTGCAGCTGCATTTTCTCAGTGGATGAGAGAGACTGAGGCTGAGAGCATTGCAGCAGGTTACTCAGAATGGCTAGGTCCTTCAACATATAGATTTGTCTCCCTACTGAGTAACTATGATTTACACAGTGATGGTGGCACTAGTGATGGTAAGGCACACATACAGCATATTAGTAGCAAATCTATTTATTACAGATAAAGCAACAGGTTGGTCAGTAAACTTCTAATATACGTGGCAAAGAAACAGAGAATTTTATGGCAGGCAGGGACCGTAAGAGGCTGCCTAATTTCATTCCTGGTGCAATGCCATAGATCCCCGTTAATCTCCAGTTTTCTTTTACATAGTAACATAGTAAATGTCAGCGGATAAATATCTGTATGGTTCATCCAGTCTGCCCAGCAAGGTGGCCAGAGTTGTTTCTGGCACTCTGCACAGTCCACTTCTTCATGACTTAACACTGGCATCATACAGTCTTGCAACATAATACAGCAATACTGTTGTATTCAACCCTAAGAATGTCTCCCCTCCCCCTCCCCCACCGCTAACTAGCATCATTTATTCACTAATATCAATTTTATGGTTCCATCTCCTCCTCCCCCTGAGATACGTAGCACCTGCAATTAATGTTTCCTCTAATGAGTGGCTTGGTGTGTGCAAATTTTTTTTCATGTGAGCAACAAGTTTTAAAAACCAACAATTTTGAGCGCTGGTATTAGCAACGCATTTCTGTGTATAGCACAAAAATTTTTTTTTGTGAGCAACCATGTAAAATCTGTTAGCAAACTTCCTAAAATATATGAGCAATCGTTCATGTGCTCCACTTAGAGGAAACATCGCCTGCATTCATAGCATATGCTTTGAACGTGATATGATATATGTATACTTAATCTCTATTTCTCCCTGCCAATATTTGTACACAGAGCAGAGAAGTCTGCCCAGCACTGGCCCTACTTCACAACTACTGGAGTTGCCATCACAGCCCATTCTGGCCCTGATCCTGATCTGACTTTGGCATTTATGAGACTCAGATCATAGAAGTCTTATTTCCCAACTTCTGGCACTGCCGTCAAAGGTCACTCCAGCTATGAGATTATTTAAGTTTTGTTTTAATTTGATTTAATCTTTTTTTCTATATAGGGATCTTCAGTGCTTATTCTATGAATTCTTGAATTATGTCACTACTTTTGTCTTCACAACCTCCCCTGGGAGGACATACCAGATATTCACCACGCTTTCTATGAAAAGGTATTTCCTGATGTTTGCTCCTAAGTCTACCACCTTGCCACCTCAACTCAGGACCTCTAGTTCTACTGCTTCCCCATCTCTGAAAAGAGAATACCTTTTTAAGTATTTAAAAGTCTGTATTGTATTCCCCCTATCCCTCCTTTCCTCTAGGGTATATATATTCAGGTCTACAAGCCTCTTCTCATACACCTTTTGTTAGAAGCCCCATATCATTTTGTGTCACCTTCCTCTGAGCTGTCTCAAGACTTTTGACATCTTTTGCCTCCAAAATTGAGTGGCCTAGTGGTTAGGGTGGTGGACTTTGGTCCTGAGGAACTGAGTTCAATTCCCACTTCAGGCACAGGCAGCTCCTTGTGACTCTGGGCAAGTCACTTAACCTTCCACTGCCCCATGTAAGCTGCATTGAGCCTGCCATGAGTGGGAAAGCGCGGGGTACAAATGTAACAAAAAAACCCCATAAAAACATAGTACTCCAAATGGGGCTTCACTAATTATTTCTACATGCGCATTAACACCTTCTTTCTTCTACTGGATACACTTCTTTCTATGCAGCCTAGCATCCTTCTGGCTACAATTACCACCCTGTCACATTATTTTGCTGCCTTAAGATCCTCCAACACTATCACCCCAAAGGTCCCTCTCCCGGTCTGTGTTTTTCAGCCTCTCAGCCCCTAGTAAATACAACTCTTTTGGGTTTCTGTACTCCATGTGCATTACTCTACACTTCTTCACATTAAATTTTAACTGCCGAACATTAGACCATTCTTCTAATATTTTTAAATCACTTCTCATGTTGTCCACTCCTTCTGGAGTGTCCTCTCTATTGCAAATCTTCGAGTCATCCACAAAAAGGCAAACTTTTCCTTCTAACCCTTCAACAATGTCACTCACAAACAGTGGCGTTCCGAGGGGCGCTGACACCCGGGGCAGATCGCCGATGCGCCCCGCCCCCCCCGGGTGCAGCACCCCCCGTACAGCGCGACCCCCCCGGCGAAGGGACCCCCCACCCCGGCGAAAGAACCCCCCCGGGTGCACGCCGCTGGGGGGGTGCCGTGCGCCGGTCAGCGTTGTTGGTTTCCATGCTCCCTCTGCCCCGGAACAGGTTACTTCCTGTTCCGGGGCAGAGGGAGCATGGAAACCAACGATGCTGACCGGTGCACGGCACCCCCCCAGCGGCATGCACCCGGGGCAGACCGCCCCCACCGCCCCCCCCTTGGTACGCCACTGCTCACAAATATATTGAATGGAATTGTCTAATCCTTGAGGCATTCCACTACCCACCTTTCTTTCCTTCGAGTGAATTTCATTAACCACTACCCTCTTTTATCTGTCAATCAGTTTCTAATACAGTTCAATCCAGTCGTAACTTCAGCCCATTCAATTTGTTAATAAGGCTCCTATGAGGAACTCTGTCAAAGGCTTTGCTGAAATCCCAATAGACTCCATCTAGCGTGTGCCCTCGATCCAGTTCTTAATTTCTTTATAATGAAATCAATAGAAATCAAACAAAATAAAACATGGAAAAGAAAATAAGATGATACATTTTTTATTGGACATAATACATTTCTTGATTAGCTTTCGAAGGTTGCCCTTCTTCATCAGATCGGAAATAAGCAAATGTGGTAGATGACAGTATATTTAAGTAAAATATCCAAGCATTTCATTGACAGTCTAACAGGGTGGGGGTGGGTAGGAGGTATGCATGGGAACATCAAAGCATTTCAGAGATAGGCTAACAGGATGGGGGTGGATAGGTGAGAGGAGGGTGATAAACATAGCATTACAACTTTATGGTTTATAATGGGTTAGAAACCCAGATCTTTATTAAGTCCTGTCTGTTGGGTGTCAAAATATTCAATCATTCTGACTTCAAAGGTCTTATGTTCCTATATTACCTAAAGGTAACTAAAAACAATAAAGTGGACTAACACGGCTACCACACCTCTCTACTTTATAATGAAAAATTATCTGACCCAGTGGTTCCCAAACCTGGCCTGGGGACTCCCCAGCCACTCAGAGACCCATCTCCTTCCTCCAATACCCAGTACCCCATCCCTTTTCAATGCCTTTGATCCTCTCTGCAGTCTTCCAGGTCATTCACGTTATGTCTCAACCTTTCCCTACATCATCCCCTTTTCTTGCCCATCCCCAGTCTGGCATCTCTCTGATTCCATCCTCCCCTTCTCCCCCCTTGAGGTCTGGCATCTCTATCCTTCCTTCCTTCTTTCCCACTCCTGGCGATGTGGTGGTTCTCCCCCCCCCCCCCCCCAAATCGGGGAAGTGCAGCGCTCCTTGCTTCTTTCACTCTTCTCCCCCTGTGGGATCTGGTACTATTCTTTCCCTTCCAACTTCCCACTCCATGCATCGCTGCCCTCATTGAATCTTCCGTGCCGTTGCCCGCCGGCAGCGTCAGTGAAGTAAGCAGACTGCCTTTGGCGGCCCTGTAAGCTTTTCCTCTGCTATAACTTCCTGTCCCGCATAGGCAGCATTCATTGTAGCAGACGGAAAGCTTCCAAGGCTGCTGAAGGCAGTCTGCTTACTTCACCAACAGCAGCATGGAAGAGTAAACGAGGACAGTGATGCAGGGAGCGGGAAGCAGGAAGGAGAGAATAGTACTAGATCCCACAGGGAGGGAGGTTGATAGGCTGGATTTCAGGTGGGGAGAGGGACATGCCAAGGTCGATGCAGGGCCTCTTTTTTATCATTACACTAGTAAAAAAGGCCCGTTTCTGGAACGAATGAAACGGGCGCTAGCAAGGTTTTCCTGGGAGTGTGTATGTTTGAGAGAGAGAGCCAGAGTGAATGTGTGGGTGTATGACAGAGTGAGACTGTCTGTGTGACAGTGTGTGTGTGAGAATGAGAGTGTGTGGCAGGGCCCCCTCCCCTGTTCCTAATGCCCCTCACCCGTTCCCTCCCCTCCTTTTCCTCCTCCTTCCCACACTTTGGGTTCCTTAAGGCTTTCAAAAGTCTATGTACCCCCGTGGCCCTAACGCCCAGTATCCGGATACCCCACCGCTTTCCTCCTCACCCCTCCCCCAATATGTAACAGTTTCACATCCTTCTTTTTTTTTTTTAAAGTGTCCTATCTACCCTGTGTCCAAATGCCCGGCATTCAGATTATGTTCCTCTCGTAAATTTTCATTTCTTTCATTCATTCAGAACTTGCCCCCCCTGAACACTTTCGGTTCCTTCAGTCTTTTAAAACTCTGCTACTAGGTACCCTGTGTGCTAATGGCCAGCATTGAGATTGTTTTCCTGTCCCAAATTTGCATGTCGTTCACAGCTCCCCCCCCTTCTCCAGTTTAACACTTTCGTTTCCTTCAGTCTTTTAAAACTCTCCTATCTACCCTGTGTCCTAATGGCCACCATTCAGATTGTTTTCCTTTCCCAAATGTTCATGTCTTTCAGTCGTTCAGAACTCCCCCCCTCCTCCCATTTAACACT